>NC_037670.1:7057348-7159778 GCF_003255815.1 Theropithecus gelada | reverse complement strand
TTTTTTTTGAGACGGAGTCTCGCTCTGTCGCCCGGGCTGGAGTGCAGTGGCCGGATCTCAGCTCACTGCAAGCTCCGCCTCCCGGGTTTACGCCATTCTCCTGCCTCAGCCTCCCAAGCAACTGGGACTACAGGCGCCCGCCATCTCGCCCGGCTAGTTTTTTGTATTTTTTAGTAGAGACGGGGTTTCACCGTGTTCGCCAGGATGGTCTCGATCTTCTGACCTCGAGAATTCTTATTGTAAAACAGGATCATGGTCACTTGAAATGTCTGAGAAATGAAGAGCAAACAGCAGACTTAGCTTTAGGAGATTTTGCAAAGAACACAGGTTCATACTTAAGCTCTAAAGCAAATGACATAAACCCACCACATCATCTTAGAAAATGTTTGCAAGTATGCATTTCATTGACATATTTAGAACAAATTAGTCTCTTCCGCATTGTGTATCCAAATTGCATCATATTGTCGCTTCATTAAAAATGTTCCAATTAGGGAAAGAAGGAAGTCACTGTAGGATGGCTCTCTGTACATAGTACTCTGATGCTTTCAAATTAGAGACCGAGTTGCGGGTTCCTGTTACCATGAGAACCACCGCATTTCTCCAGCTGTTACAATTATTAACTCAAAGAACATGCATCTTCTTAAACTCTGCCTGTTATTTATCTACTGTTCTGTGGGCTTGACTGTGCCTAGAGTGAACTCTATTAATCACAAGTTGAAGTAAGTACAAAGACTGCAGGAGAGATAGCAGCCATGCCTTCCTTTCTGTCGGGAGAAGCAAACAATAGCAATTCATTTTCCCATTTTGTTCCATGTCTGTTGGAGAGTAGAGAAGAGGAAGGACTGAGAGTCTGGAGGAGCCCAATATGGCATAAAGAGATAAGCAACACCAGTTGCTGGTGACATGCAAACCCTCTCCGCCCTGCAAGCACAGGAAATACAGTTTGGTGACCAGAAGTCTCCTTCCTCCTACTAGATGATTGGGCGCTGGTCCCCAACTCCTTATCTAAACACGAACACTAGGAGTAACAAACTACAATACATATATCACCTTGATATTGTGAAAGTCGTTATACTCGTTAAGCTACTAGAAAGAGTCATGCTTCCAGACTCATTCACTCTTTTAATCTACTATGAAGTATTTGGTATCTCCATTGCACAAAGAGACTGAGGCTTAAAGAAATTCTGTAGCTTGCTCGAGGAGTCAAGCCAGCAGGTGGAGAAACAGGATCTCAGAGTGGGATATATTGTTTTAAAATCTTATTCTCTGGCTGGGCGCAGTGGCTCACACTTGTAATCCCAGCACTTCGGGAGGCCAGGGTGGGTGGATCGCTTGAGCTCAGGAGTTCAAGACCCACTTGGGCAACACGACCAAACCCCGTCTCTACTAAAAGATACAAAAAATTAGCTGGGCGTGGTGGTATGCACCTGTGGTCCCAACTGCTCAGGAGGCTGAGGTGGGAGGATCACCTGAGCCTGGGAAGTTGAGGCTGCAGTGAGTCTTGATGGCGCCATTGTACTCCAGCCTGGGCAATGGGAGTGAGACTGTTTCAAAATAAATAAATAAACAAACAAATGAATAATCTCATTTTCCCTACATTAAAAAACAACCCTGCATATGGATTTTTATAGCAGCTTTATTATAATTGCAAAACATGGAAGTATCCAAGATGTCCTTCAGTGAGTAAATGAATAAAGAGATGGTCCTATCTCCAGATAATGGAATGTTATTCAATGCTCACATGAAATGAGCTCTCAAGCTATGAAAAGACGTGGAGGAAACTTAAATGCACACTGCTAAGTGAAAGAAGACAATCTGAAGACGTACACACCGTATTCCAACGAAATGGCGTTCTGGAAAAGACAAAACTATGGAGACAGTGAAAAGATCAGTGGTTGCCAGGAGCTGGGGTGGTAGGGAGAGAAGGATGAATAGGTAGAACGCAGAGGATGTTTAGGGCAGTGAAAATACTATGTGAGACTGTAATGGTGGATACATGTCATTACACATTTGTCCAAGCCCATAGAATGAGCAACAGCAAGAGTGAACCCTCCTGTAAACCGTGTACTTCAAGTGATAATGATGTGTCCGTATACACTCATTGGCTGTAACTGACATACCGTTCTGGTGCAGGAGGTTGACACAGGGGGAGGCTGTGTGTGAGGGGAGCCAGGGGGACATACAGGAAATCTCTGTGCCCTCTATTCAGTTTTACTATGAACTTAAAACTGCTCAAAAAAATTGTAAAGGCTTTGAAAACAATTCCCATGTTTTCTCTCTCTCTCTTTTTTTTTTTTTTTTTTTTTTTTGAGACAGAGTCTAGCTATGTTGCCATGCTGGAATGCAGTGGTGCGATCTTGGCTCATTGCAACCTCTGCCTCCTGGATTCACCCGATTCTCCTGCCTCAGCCTCCCGAGTAGCTGGGACTTCAGACGTGCACCACCACACTCAGCTAACTTTTGAATTTTTAGTAGAGACGGGGTTTCACCATGTTGGCCAGAAAGGTCTCGATCTCTTGACCTCGTGATCTGTCCTCCTTGGTCTCTCAAAGTGCTGGGAGTATAGGCGTGAGCCGTCACACCCAGCCCGTTCTCTCTTTTGGTTACCACTTTGCAGAGAAACCAAGACAACTGCATTTAACAAGGTGGATAGTATGGAAAGACACAGTGATGGGAAAAAATGGAGCCGGAGAAATAAAAGTGTCAGAAATCAGTCGGGTTCTGCAGGAATCAGGACACAGGCCCCCAGGAACACAGCACTTTCTTGTCAAAGGCCCTGGCTTGGCTGATACCCCTTGCTCTCCACGTGGCTCTGATTATTCATTTCTCAAGTCTCGAAGCACATAACTACGTGCACTTCTCATAGTAGACTCATTTTCCTAAGTAATTGTTTGTCTGTTTGTTTTACAATTATCATTTTTGTTTATTTATTCAATAAGTATTTGAGTGCCCTCTATGTCCCACATGCTGTTTTGGGTGTTGGAGATACAACAGTGAACAATACTGATAAAATTTTTCTGCATTTTTGAGTCAGGCGTGGTGGCTCATGCCTGTAATCCCAGCACTTTGGGAGGCCGAGGCGAGTGGATCACCTGAGATCAGGATTTTGAGACCAATCTGGCCAGCATGGTGAAACCCTGTCTCTACTAAAAATCCAAAAATTAGCCGGGGGTGGTGGCTCATGCCTGTAGTCCCAACTACTCAGGAGGCTGAAGCAAGAGAATTGCTTGAACCCAGGAGGCGGAGGTTGTAGTGAGCCGAGATCGCACCACTGCACTCCAGCCTGGGTGACAGAATGAGACTCCGTCTCAAAAAGATAAAACAAAACAAAATAAAATAAATAAATAAATAAAAGCTGCAGTTTTGAAGTGTACATTCTTTGGGAAGACAGATGGTAAGCCATAAATATAGTAGCTAAGTAAGTCATAAATTAGGTTGGAGATTGATAATTGGTATAGAAAAAAAAGAAAAGAGAGTAGGTTGAGGGGAGCATATTATTGCCTGAGAGTTCAGAGACTCAGTGGAAGAGAATTGGCTCCAGATCACAGCACCAGGAAGTAGGGGAGCAGAAATAAAACTCAGATCTGCTGGAATCCAGAGGCCTGATCAGATCCTCCTCCTGGGCTGGTTGAAAGCTCGGCTCCATTTTGCCTATTAGGATTCCCCCATTTTTCTAAGGGAGAAGGTTCCTCACTGCCAGAAAGTTGCTGTCAGTCTGGGTTTCGTATTTTTAACTCCTATCCCATCTCTCCAATATAACATGCCAGAGAGCTAGGCCCAGTCTGATGCTGGAATGCAGGCAGCACAGGAAACTCCGTGAATTCTGGCAACTTGTACCGAAGGCACAGGGACCGTTGTGTCTGTTCTCTCTAAGGGTGATGCAATCCAGCCTCTTATCTCAGAATTTAAGCTTCTTTTGATGCATCTGAGGCATGAAAGTGAGGTTGTAACTCTGCAGGGAAATGGTGTTCAATCATCAAAAATTCTAAGTAATTTCTTTTTTTCTTTCTTTCTTTTTTTTTTTTTTTTTTTTTTGAGATGGAGTCTCACTCTGTCACTCAGGCTGAAGTACAATGGCGCGATCTTGACTCACTGCAGCCTCTGCCTCCCTGGTTCAAGCGATTCTTCTGCCTCAGACTCCTAAGCAGCTGGGATTACAAGTGCAAGCCACCATGCTAGGCTAATTTTTGTATTTTTAGTAGAGACGGGGTTTCACCATGTCGGTCAGGCTGGTCTCGAGCCCATGACCTCATGATCCGCCCACCTCGGCCTCCCAAAATGCTGGGGTTATAGGTGTGAGCCACCATGCCCAGCCAGTGATTTTTAAATTAAACTCTAACAGACGTATAGACAACTGCACGTATCATGTCTATAGAGCATGATGGGGTCTTACAAAGTGAACACACCATGCTCCCTGATCAAAATAGAATCTTATCATCCTAGAGCCTCCTGTGATATCTTTTCTCAGTCACTGCCACTGCCCTGGTTGCTAATATGCCATTTATCAGTTTTGCCTGCTTTTGAGCTTTGTATAAATGGAATCTTACATGATGTCCTCTTTTCAGTTTTCTTGGTGGTTAGCATTGTGCTTGTCAGATGCATCCGTCCATGTGTAACTGTAGTCTATCCATTGTCTTCACTGCATAAAATTCCCATGGATGCATAATGCACTTTTTTCTACTACTGTTGGCATTCATTTGGGTAGTTTCTAGTTGACTGTTATGAATCATGCCAGTGCTTGCATTCTTGTATTTTTGGGGGTTTTTTTTTTTGTTTTTTGTTTTTTTTTTAAATACAGGGTCTTGCTCTGTCAGTCAGGCTGGAGTGCAGTGGGACCATCACAGCTCACTACAGCCTTGATCTCCTGGACTCAAAGGATCCTTCCCGCTCCAGCCCCTTGAAGAGCTGGGACCACAGGCACTTGCCACCATGCCTGGCTATATACATATATATATATATATATATATATATTTTTTTTTTTTTTTTTTAAAGATATGGAGTCTTGCTATGATACCCAGGTTGGACTCAAACTCCTGGGCTCAAGTGATCCTCCCGCCGCAGCTTCCCAAAGCACTGGGATTACAGGCAGGAACCGCCATGCCCAGCCTCTTCTATATGTTTTTATATTTATATTTCTTTTGAGTATAAACCTCGGAGTGGAACTGCTGGATCATGAAAAAGCTTATGTTCAGCGTTAGTAGATTCACAGTAAAGTACTTTTGGGTTTTGCTCTATAGTTGTGTAACTGAGTATGCATTTGTAAGTGTTTTTGTAGGTATTTTTGTACATTAGTCTGTACTTTTGTGTGTCACATGATATTAAAGTGAAGCTGTTTGTGCCTCAGTTTCAGCCGAAGCCCCAAAAAGCAGAGAACCAAACAAAACTATTAGTGGTTAGTGCTTTCCATTGTAAGGTGAGTTTGTAGATTGTTTGGAAGTGGTCTCGAATTTCAAAGATGGCAGACAATGGGTTTCATGCTCTTAGCCCAACATCCTCATGGGAGGCTCCACAAGTACAAGTGGGAGAGTCCAGAACAGGGTTGGTGGCTTCAGCATTTCCCCATCCGAAAGCCTCTAACGTTAACATGCATCATGGCACATCTGCCTGGACAAGACTTCAGCCTCCTAGTTCCATGGGGAGTGGGTGGGGTGTTTAGGGAGAGGAGATTCAGGGAGGTCAAGATAGGTCCTCATGGGTCTCCTGGAGTGCAGTTTCTCAAATGGCTGAGAATAAAAATAGGAGGCCACCTGGGCTGCTGGTGCACCTGCTCTGAGAGCAAGGCAAAGATGTAGGTTTCAGATATGGTTTGGCTCTGTGTCCCCACCCAAATCTCATCTTGAATTGTAATCTGCATGTGTCAGAGGAGGGGCTTGGTAGGAGGTGATTGAATTGTGGGGGCAGACGTCCCCCTTGCTGTTCTCGTGATAGACTTCTCATGGGATATGTGTGTAGCTCTCTCCCCTTCTCTCTCTCGCTCTCCTGTTCCACCATGGTAAAGCCGTGCTTGCTCCCCCTTCACCTTCTGCCAAGATTGTAAATTTCCTGAGGTCTCCCAGTCTTGCTTCTGTACAGTCTGCAGAAGTGTGAGTAAATTAAACCTCTTTTTTTCATAAATTACCCTGTCTCAGGTAGTTCTTTATAGCAGTGTGAGAATGGACGAATAGTTTCCCTGGAGCGTGTGTGGGCTCTGTGAGGCTGTTACCAGTGGAGGGTGTCGAGGTTCTTGGCGTCTTGAACAAAGAATTGGACAAAACACACAAACAAAGCAACGAAATAATGAAGCAACAACGGCATAGATTTATTGCAAACGAAAGTACACTCCACAGGGTGGGAGTGGGTCCTTGCATAAGGGCTTAAGAACCTGGGTACAGAAATTTCTGGGATTTAAAAACCCTCTAGAGTTTCCCATTGGTTACTTGGTGTAAATGAAGTAGTGGCCCCTAATCAGTCTGATTGGTTTCTAAAGCAACCAATCAGAGGCTGAAGTGAAGTTACAACCGGTGCGCCCTATGCAAGCATGTGATTGGTTACAGAAAGCAACCAATCAAAGGCTAAAGTGAAGTTACAAAGTTATACTTCTCTGCATATAAAGACTTGCCCTGCAATCAGTCCAGTTGGTGGCTTTCCTCAATGAGAGGCTGAAGTGAAGTTACAAAGTTATACTCCTATGCAAATTGGTTGCTTTCTGCAACCAATCAGAGATACCTTCAATGTTCCATCTGCCATGTAGAAAAGGTGGGGGGGTGGGCGGGGTGGTACAAAGGGAGTAGCCTCCAGTACTTTTGTTACTTAGGTGTGGAACGTTGGGGCTTTCCTTTCGGTTTAGTTCTAGTAAGTCAATGTGAAACGGCCTTAGGTTCCCGGCCTGCAGACCCTATTCTTCCGCCTCAAGACACAGAACCTTCTGAGAGAGAGAGAGGCAATTTCAGCAGAAAGAAGCTGGAGGAGACCGGTTGTAAACAGCCTGAGGAAGGGAGGTCCTGCCCAGTTAAGGGAGCAGGAGTTTGGTGGGTCACAAGGAGAAGCTTAGAAGCATTTAAAAAATGATCCATGAGCAAGACGTAGCTGTACATCTCTGCTATGGGCAGAGGGGACGGCAAGTAACACAGGAGCCCTGACCAGTCCTGCCCCTTCTCTGTCCTGATGTCTGGCACCTTTTCCCAAGCAGGAGGAGCTAAAGGCAGCCTACGAATGAAAGGAGGATAGCACTGCTTGGCGGGGACAGACAATAATTCATCCGTTGCCACCCCATCCTAGCCTCTCCCATCTTACCATCCTGAAGCAAGTACAGCTGGAGGCAAAAAGAGTTTAATTTTATATGCAGTTTGGAGTTTAATTTGACATTTTTCTGGCTTTTTTTTTTTTTTTTTTTTTGACAGAGTCTATCGCCCAGGCTGGAGTGCAGTGGCATGATCTCGGCTCACTGCAAGCTCCGCCTCCCGGGTTCACGCCATTCTCCTGCCTCAGCCTCCTGGGTAGCTGGGACTACAGGCGCCCGCCACCACACCTGGCTAATTTTTAAATATTTTTATTGGAGACTGGTTTCACCGTGTTGGCCAGGATGGTCTCGATCTCCTGACCTCGTGATCTACCCACCTCGGCCTCCCAAAGTGCTGGGATTACAGGCGTGAGCCACCGCGCCCGGCCTCTTCTGGCATCTTAACTATGAGAATGAAATTACTCTCAGGACTAAAATTCAGCCACTGGATTTTTAGTTTCTAAGGATGACCTGAGCCATTTGGGAAACCCTAGCTCTACAAGCTGGGAAATGGAACATCACACCTGGGCTATGCTTGGGGATGAGAATGGGGATGTCCAGGCACATGTGTCATGATGCACGGTAATGTTAGAGGCCTTGGGATGGGAAAGTGGCCATTGTGTAGTCGCTAGGGGTGCAGACAGGCATCACCCACAGGGCTGGGTGGAGTGGCTGCATCACCCTGCGGTTCTCATTCTTCGCTTAGTGGGAGGTATCTACCCACACCATCCAGAGTATGGACACCTTCACTGGTGGGGTCCTTGGTGCCCTAGGTCTCTCAGAAGTCTGAGCGTTTTTTAGCAGGTTCTTGCTCTATCACCCAGGCTGCAGGGCAGTGGTGTGATCACAGCTCACGGCAGCCTTGAAACCCTGGGCTCAAGTAATTCTCCTGCCTCAGCCTCCCAAGCAGTTGGGACTACATGCCTGGCTAACTTTTGTGTATATATGTGTGTGTGTATATTTTTCGAGATGGAGTTTCACTCTTGTTGCCCAGCTGGGAGTGCAATGGCGTGATCTTGGCTCACCGCAATCTCTGCCTCCCAGTTCCAAGGGATTCTTGTGCCTCAGTCTCCCGAGTAGCTGGGATTATAGGCGCCCACCACCATGCCCAGTTAACGTTGTATTTTTAGTAGAGACAGGGTTTCTCCATGTTGGTCAGGCTGGTCTTGAACTCCCGACCTCAGGTGATCTGCCCATCTCAGCCTCCCAAAGTGCTGGAATTACAGGCGTGAGCCACCGTGCCCAGCCAGTATCTATCTAAATGTATATTTTTAACATAGAGATGGGATTTCAGTATGTTGCCCAAGATGGTCTTAAAGCCTTGGACTCAAACAATCCTCCCACTTTGACCTCCAACTCCCAAAGTGCTGGGATTACAGGCATGAGCCACCAAGCCTGGTCTAATCCAAGCATTCTAGGGCTCAGGAGAGAAAGTGAAAATGACCCAGGAGGTTCAGTTACAAGCACCCAGGCATTGACTCTCCCACAGGCAGACAAACTCAGCAAGCCCATTGCAGTTGTTACTTTTGTGCATCAATTTGCCTGGGCCACGGAATATCTGATTACACATTATTTTGGGTGTGTCTCTGAGGGCGTTTCTAGAAGTGGCTAGCATTTGAATTCATGGACTGAGTAAAACAGATGACCCCCACTCCCCAATGTGGGTGGGCATCATCCAATCCATTGAGGGCCAGAACAGAACAAAAGGCAGCAGAGGAAGAAGACAGTCACTTCTGTTTCTGCCTCACCTCTTAAGTGGGAATGTCTCATCTCATCTTCTCTGGTTCTCAGACTGGCATTCACACCATCAACTCCCCTGGTTCTTGGAGGCCTCTGAACTCTAACTGAATGATGACGCTGTCTTCTCTGGGTCTCCAACTTGAAGACAGCAAATCATAGGTCTTCTCGGCTTGTGTGAGCCAATTTTATGTATACACACACACACACACACACAGATGCTTCTCAATGTACGATAGGGTTATGTCCCAACAAACCCATCATAAGGTGAAACTACGGTAAGTCAAAAAGGCATTTAATACACCTAACCTACTGAATCATAGCTTAGCCTGGCCTCCCTTAAATGTACTCAGAACACTCACATTTGCCTACAGCCTGGCAAACTCATCTAATACAAAGTCTATTTCATAATAAAATGTTGGATGTTTCTTGTCATTTATTGAACACTCTACTAAACGTGAAAATCGGAAGGCATGTATGGGTATTTGAAGTGTCGTTTCTATGAAATGCATACTGCTTTTGCATCATTGCAAAGTTGAAAAATTGTACATTGAGCTATCATAAGTAAGGGATGGGGTGTGTGTGTGTGTTCTATTGGTTCTGTTTCTCAGGAGAACCCTCACTAATATATCCACCATGCCTGAGTTCCTTGCAGAGGAGTTTCTTGAGTTGGTTGCACCCAAGATAAACTTTTAAGTTTGATGCATGAACTTGAGGAAAATGAGCTAGAATAGTAATTCCCAAGCTGTGGGTCACAGACCACTGGAGTGCAAGGGTGAGACTGTGCTCAGGGTTACAGCAGAAGGTCTAAATAGCTCTATTCATCTTGAGACGAAGCATTGACCAACCTAGCAAAATACAGTGTTATGGATGGCATATTAGTCCATTCTCACAGTGCTATAGATACTGTGTAATTTATAAAGAAAAGAGGTTTAATTGGCTCACCATTCTGCAGGCTGTACAGGAAGTACGGCTGGGAGACCTCAGGAAACTTACAATCATGGTGGAAGGCAAAGGGGAAACTGGCACATTCTATGTGTCTGGAGCAGGAGGAAGAGAGAGCAAAGGGGGAGGTGTCAAACACTTTCAAACAACCAGATCTTGTGAGAAATCTATCACAACGGCCCGGCGTAGTGGCTCACACCTGTAATCCCAGCACGTTGGGAGGCCGAGGCAGGCAGATCACGAGGTCAGGAGATTGAGACCATCCTGGCTAACAAGGTGAAACCCCGTCTCTACTAAAAGACACAAAAAATTAGCCGGGCATGGTGGCGGGCACCTGTAGTCCCAGCTACTAGGGAAACTGAGGCAGGAGAATGGTGTGAACCCAGGAGGTGGAGCTTGCAGTGAGCCGAGATTGCACCACTGCACTCCAGCCTGGGTGACAGAGCGAGACTCCGTCTCAAAAAATTAAAAAAATAAATAAATAAATAAAAATCTATCACAAGAACAGCACGGAGAAAACCTACTCACATGATTCAATCACCTCCCACCAGGCCCCACATCCAACGCTGGGAATTACAATTCAACATGAGATTTGAGTGGGGACACAGAGCCAAACTGTATCAGATAGTATCTAACAAATATGTAATAAGACCACATTCTTTGAATGCATTAATTTTTTGTAACATTATGCCATTATGCAATTCTCAGTCACAAAGGTTATCATGTGCAACTCCAACACCTTCACTTTCTTATTTTGTTTCGTTTCTTTAAAGAGATGTCCTTAAACCAGATGAAAGAAAAAAGACATACAGGATCACGATACTCTTGGTTAACACTAAAATGCCATTTAGCCAGCATGCAGGCTGCCAGACAAAACTACGAGGTACTAGTAGGATGAATTGACAATTGTCATTTCATCAAATGTAGTGACTACATTATCTGCAGATCTTAGAAGAATCAGCTCAGAAAAATCCCTGGTTGGTACTGATCCTCTCAGATAGATTGAAATCTTTCCAGGCTATTCCTCAGAGCTCATCAATCAACGGCAGTTGTCATGGTGAAGAGTTGAATAGATGGCTTCCATTTAATTATCCTCAGCCCTCTAGATATTGAAAGCACTTGGGAACAGCAGGCTGTGCTGGCCCTGGTCTCCCCAGCTAAAACAGTCATTCCTTTCTTACTCCATCTTCACCTGAAGGCATTTATTCATTTGTTTATTTAATAAATGCATACCAAATGCCTATTATGTGACAGGCACAGGGTTCCTACCAAAGATGTCATTGTGAAAAGGTCAGGTGCAGACTCTGCCTCAACTCACTTCTGTGTGGCAGAAGACAGACCCACAGGCAATCAGAAGGGTGGTGAGACTGTGCAGTGCATGATCGGAGAAGGGTGGTGGAGCCCAGAAGGTACCATCGGGTGTCAATCAAGTGGCCGGGAGTTGGGAGTTGGGCCCTACATGGTCAGTAGCTCAGATAAGGATCTCAGCTAAGTGAGGAAGTTCATGTCCAATTCCTTCCAAAGCACTGAAGCTTTTCTGAGTCTTCTAAGCAAGCAAAGGGAGTAGAACCCATTCTGCCAAGGAGAGGAAGCTGGTGATGAGGAATCGAGTGGTAAAAAGAGGAAAATAGAAGAGTGTTGGTGAGGAAGGAAGAAGGGTCCTGGGACAGTCCCCTGGGCAGTACCGTGGTTTCTGCAGCCCCCATTCATTTGATGTCAAGGTTGTAATCAAAGCACAAGCTTGTCCTTGAGAGGCAGAGTTAGGGAGAAGACCACACAGACAGTGATGTATCTATCCATCTACCTATTTGTGTATTTGTCCATTTAGCAACCGATTTCTGGGTTTCCACGTGTCTGTCTTGTGGAGGAGACACACGTTAAGCAAAGAGTTACACAAATGCTTATTTAACCCTAAGTATGCATCATGCTCTACACAGTCCATGATCAGAGTGTCACGGGACGCTTTCCTGGGACAGCGACACTGAGCTGAGACCTGAAAGTGAGGAGGAAGGAACTAATGAGAAGAGGCAGAATGTGGAAAAGTTTCCCAGGTAAAGTAGGGAGCCTGGCTGAGGACTTCACAGAGAGCTGTATGCACAATGGGCAAAAGAAGATGCCCACCACTTCCCAGAGGGCCGCTGGGACTTTACACTCAGAACACCTGGATGGTCTGAATGCGTGGAAAGTTGTGGATCGGTCTTCATTTTTAAGTGATCACTCTGGCTGCTGTAGCTAGAAGGTGGTGGAAGAAGGCAAGACTGGAGGGGTGGAAAGTGATCAGGAAATAAATATGGCAACTCAGGAAAGAGCCATTCACTGGTGGCTTAGCCCTGGGTGGGGGTGGGGGTAGTGCCAGTGGAAGTACAGAGTGAAAGTCACCTTCATCCAGGGTCAGAGGCTACAGTTCTTCCACCTCCACAGGTACGTGACAATCAGTACTTTCACTGCACATAACAATGTGTGTTTGACAGATAGAGAGAGAGCCAGCTCCACCTGTGGTAGGCACACTTGCTCATATTCTTTTCTTTTTTTTTAGTTTTTTTTTTGTTTTTTTTTTTTTTTTTTTTTTTTATTGAAACAGAGTCTTGCTGTGTCGCCCAGGCTGGAGTGCAATAGTGCTATCTTGGCTCACGGCAAGTTCCGCCTCCCAGGTTCAAGCAATTCTCCCTGCCTCAGCCTCCTGAGCAGCTGGGGTTACAGGCACCTGCCACCACCCCCAGCGAATTTTTATGTTTTTAGTAGAGACAGGGTTTCACCATGTTGGCCAGGCTGGTCTCAAACTCCTGACCTCAGGTGATCCACCCACCTTGGCCTCCCAAAGTGTTGGGATTATAGGCGTGAGCCACCATGCCTGGCCCACTTGCTCATATTCAAACCACACAGAAGGCTAACATGTCCCATCAGGGAGCAGAGGGTTTTGCTTGTAGGCAGGGAGACTCTCTCAGTAGAGGACTTACCTGGAAACCACCTCAGGACCAGGATGAGACTCCCTGGTAGCACCCAGAAGGAAACAGAACTGTTGTTGTCTGGACACTTAGAGAAGCAGCCCAGGGGTGGAGGTTGGGGAAGTGTCTGCAGCTGCTGGGCTTTGCATCTGATTAATGTCTGCTTTCTAGGTTGACAAGAAAGAGAAGGCCAGGCGCAGTGGCTCATGCATACAATCCCAGCACTCTGGAAGGCTGAGGTGAGAGGATCACTTGTGCCCAGGAGTTTGAGACCAGCCTGGGAAACATGGCCAAACCCCATCTTTACAAAAAAAAAAAAAAAAATACGAAAATTAGCCAGGCATGGTGGCACATGCCTGTGGTCCCAGTTACTTGGGAGGCTGACATGGGAGGATCACTTCAGCCCGGGAGGCCAAGGCTGCAGTGAACCGTGACCGCACCACTGCACTCCAGCCTGGGTGACAGTGAGACCCTGTCTCGAAAGAAAAGAAAGAAAAAAACAAACAAAACAATGCAAAACAAGCTAAAAGGAAAGATTTTGGCACTCCTGCCTCTGGAGGGTTGAGGATGTCATTAAAGGGAAGTAGCTTCAGTGAGAACAGGCGACAATGGGAGGAGAGAGAAGAGAGACACTAGCTGTTTTTGGTTTATCCTATGTCAGTTTTTTTTTCCCTCCAGATTTTCAAAAGAAGGGGCTTTAGAAAGCATATATAAGTCTCCCCAATTATATATTTAACGTGTCATTTCCCAACTGAACTGGCATTGGGAAACAAGGGTAATAACTGCTGATGAGCATTTCTCTGACCTTATTTGCTGGAACAGGACGACTCCTCCTTTCCCTCCCAGGCTAGGTCCTGGAGCTTCCAAGAGTGCAGTCTATTTGCTTTGCTGTAAAGAATACCGAGGCTGGGTAATTTATAAAGAAAATAGGTTTCTTTGGCTCACAGCTCTGCAAGCTGCATAAGAAACATGGCACCAACATCTGCTGCTGGTGAGGGCTTCAGGAAGCTTCCACTCATGATAGAAGGTGAAGGGGAGCTAGCAAGATTATATGGCAAGAGAGGGAGCAAGAGAGGAGAGAGGCGCCACACTCTTTTTTTTTTGTTTTTGAGGCAGAGTCTCACTCTGTCACCCAGGCTGGAGTGCAGTGGTTTGATCTCGGCTTACTGCAACCTCTGCCTCCCAGGTTCAAGCAATTCTCCTGCCTCAGCCTCCGGAGTAGCTGGAACTACAGGTACACACCACCATGCCCAGCTAATTTTTGTATTTTAGTAGAGACAGGGTTTCACTATGTGGGCCAGGCTGGTCTTGAACTCCTGATCTTGTGATCCACTTGCTTCAGGCTCCCAAAGTTCTGAGATTACAGGTGTGGGCCACCGTGCTTGGCCACCACACTCTTTTTAACAACCAGATCTCATTATGAGAACTAAGAGTGAGAGCTGACTCAATCTCACGAGAACGGCACCAAACCATTTATGAGAGATCCACTCCCATGACTTAAATACCTCCCACCGGGCCCTACCTCCAACACTAGGGATCGAATTTCAACAGGAGATTTGGAGAAGACAGATATTCAAACTATATTAGAAGAGAAGCCTCATGTCTGTGAAGAGAGAAGGTGGTGGAGGAGGAAGGGAAGCATGGAGGCGTGGATAGTAGGCTCACGATGCATGCATACTTAGGACTAAATAAGCATTTGTGTAACTCTTTCCTTCTTGGGCATGTCCAATCTCTACCTATTTCCCCCTGTGTCGTAGACTTCATGTTTGTTTCTCGCCACTGCCAAATTCATATATTGGAACTCTAATCCCCAATGGGATGGTATTTGAAGATGGTGCCTTTGAGAGGTGATTAGGTTATCACCATCGACAGGAGCTCATTCTGTTGCCCAGGCTGGAGTGCAGTGGCCTGATCATGACTCACTGTAGCCTCCAACTCCTGGGCTCAAGCCATGCTCCTGCCTTGGCCTGCACAGTAGCTGTGACTACACACATCTGCTACTATATCCAACTAACTGAAAAAAACAAAAAAAAAATTGAGAACAAGCCTCTTGGATCTCTCATGTTTTTTGTTTTCCTCCTTGCTTGCTCTTGCTCAAAGCTTGCATCCTGCCAAGGCATTTTTTTTCTCCTTCTGGGGCCATATGCAGGTTGCTTATACAGAAGCACCAATGACCAGTGTCACAATGCTATTAACACTGGCCCTGACACCACTGTCCTAGCATATAGCTGCTGATGTCCCCAGCCCCAAGCCCACTCCCCTCAATACTGCTGGTGCTACCATTGGCACCAACACAATGTCTCTAGTCTGCCATGGTGGCAGCCAATGTATTTCTACCAACTTTTTTTTTTTTTTTGAGACTGAGTCTTGCTCTGTTGCCCTGGCTGGAGTGAAGTGGTGCAATCTCGGCTCCCTACAACCTCCACCTCCTGATTTAGCAACAATCTTCATGGCTGCAGAGATTATAGAAAACGGGCCCTGTTGCTTAATTTTTTTTAATTAAAAACATTTTTTGAGACAGGCGCTTGTTCTGTGTCCCAGGCTAGAGTTCAGTGGCCTGATCATGAATCACTGCAGCCTTCTACTCCTGGGTTCAAGTCATCCTCTGCCTTGGCCTTCTAAGTAGCTGGGACTACAGGCACATGCTACCGTATCTAGCTAATTAAAAATAACTTTTTTTAGAGACAGGGTCTCGCTCTGTTGCTCAGGCTGCTATTGAACTCCTGGGTTCAAGTGATCCTCCCTCCTTGACCTCCCAAAGTGTTGGGATTACAGGCGTGAGCCACCACACCCGACCTGTTGCTTGTTTTGTTTTATCATCTCTTCATCCTGGTTCCCAATTATAGGCACTGAGGTGCAGAGTGAGGAACAAACGCTGTGCTATCCTTGGAGCTACTCTATCCATAAACAATGGTCATTCTTGGGTCGATCTTGGGCATCTCCAAACTCTGCATTTCCCCCTGTGTCATGGACTGTATGTTTGTCCCTCCCTACGGCCAAATTTATATCTTGAAACTCTAGGCCCCAGTGGGTATTTGAAGACGGGGCCTTTGAGAGGTGATTAGGTCATGAGGGTGGACTCCTTATGATGGGAGTAAAGCTCTTCTAAGACAAGATACGAGAAAGCTTGTTTTTCCTCTCTCTCTCCATGTGAGCAAGTCAGAAAAAAGCCTCTCACCAGAAGCTGACAATGCTAGCATGCTGATCTTGGACTTTCAGCCTCTAGAACTGTGAGAAATAACTATTTGTTGTTTAAACTACCCAGTCTATGACATCCTTGTTACAGCAGCCCCAGCTGATGAGGACAGCCTGTATCAGTTCAAATCTCTAGACAAACAGAAGAAAAGAAAGGGTTAGACATGGCCAGGTGTGGTGGCTGTAATCCCAGCACTTTGGGAGGTTGAGGTGGCCCCATCACTTGAGCCCACAAGTACAAGACCAGCCTG
Organism: Theropithecus gelada; assembly: GCF_003255815.1. Taxonomy (NCBI): domain Eukaryota; kingdom Metazoa; phylum Chordata; class Mammalia; order Primates; family Cercopithecidae; genus Theropithecus; species Theropithecus gelada. The sequence continues at coordinate 7,143,447 of NC_037670.1, read as the reverse complement.
GGCAACATAGAGACCCCGTCTCTACAAAATTTTAAAAACTAGCTGGGTGTGTTGACGTGCACCTGTAGTCCCAGTTACTCAGGAGGCTGAGGTGGGAGGATCTCTGGAGCACAGCAGTTGAAGGCTGAAAGTGAGCTATGATGGTGCCACTGTTCCAGCCTGGGCAACAGAGTGAGACCTTTTCCAAAAATAATAAATAAGTAAAAAAGAGTTGAACACGAACAGGATTCATTGTGGGAAAAGCCTCTGAAGGATAAAGAGAAGAAGGAGCAGGAGCTGGTGAGGAGCACCTCTGGATTGCTGTGCAGGTCTGACACCTGTGAGCGGAGATGGGGAAGGAGAAGAACCTGGATGGAAAAAGCCCTGGGCCAAAGCACAGCTCTGGAAGAGTCTTGGCTAGGTCTCTGCAGAGTCCCTGAACTATTATCTTTCACTGTGTTACAAATCACCCTGAAATGCAGTGGCTTAAAACAACAACAAACTTTTCTTATGTTACCGTTTCTGTGGATTGAGAGTTCAGAAGAAGCTAAGCTGGGTGGCTCTAGTTCCTGTCCTCTCATGAGGTTGCAATCAAGATGTTGGCTGCAGTCATTTGAAGACTTGATTTGGGCGGGAGAAGGTACTTTCAAGGTGGCTCACTCATGTGACTGGCAAATTGATACTGGCTGTTGGCAGGAGGCTTCATTTCCTTGCCATAGAGACATCCCCAAAGAGCTGCCTGAGCGTCCTCAAGGCGTGGTAGCTGGCTTCCCCCAGAGCGAGTGATCCAAGAGCGTGCAAGACAGAAGCTATGGTGTTTATCATCATCTAGCTTCCAAAGACTGACAGTATAAGTTCTGTAGATCCTACTGAATTCCACAGAATTGCATGGGTCTGCCCATCATGGGACCCATGGTTGCACGGGTCAACCCATCATGGGAATGGCCTACATGGGGTGTGAATACCAGGAAATAAGGATCATTAGGGTTATGTTGGGGGTTGGCTGCCATGCTCCACAAGCAAAAATGGACTGCTGGAGGAGCCCCACCGTGAACAGAAGTAGCTTGACTTGGTTGTCTTGCTCTGCTTAGCCACTATGAGGAAAACATGGCCTCCATGTAAGTCTTGCAGAAGATTGGTGAAGGATCTGAAGGGACAGCCACTGGGGGCTGGCCATCAACTATTGTGAGCAAAACCCCTTCACAATAGGTTCTATTGAAGGAAGATCTGAGCTGCTCAGCTCCCCGGCTTCTACATGCCCCCATTCCTTTACGTAAGTCATCCCTGAGAATATCCAGTCCACAAGCCCCCGACTTGCCAAGCTTCCCTGAGTCCTAGAATAAGCACATCTTCAGGCTGAGCTGAGAACACTGCCATATTAAGACAAGGAAACTGAAGCACAGAGAGAGATGATATACCCAAGGTCCCCCCAAAGATGACAGAAGCAGGCATAACGTGAAGGTTTTAAAATTCCGAGCCTGATACGCTTTGTCTTGTGCTATGAAGTCCCCATAAATCCAGCCATCTGTGCAAAGGACTGGCTTGCTAGGACACTCCAGACTGCTAAATACGCCATTATCTATGATGTACATTCCTATTTTTACTGTTGTGGCTGCTACGGCAACAGATTTGATTTCCTAATTATGTTTTTCTTTGGCTAATGTAAAAATTAATTTCCATTCCCTGAACAGCCATCAACTACTGATAAGAGGACATCACTCAGGAGATTGAGCGGTAAACCCATTGGATGCTGGTGCTATCTACAAGTGAGGGCAAGAAGCTGCCATCTGTTATCTGTTCATTCTGTGCCATGCTCCGTGCAAGGTAACTTCTTTCTCCCAAGCGTGTGAAGCCAATTTCAATGTTTTTATTTTATTTTATTTTATTTTATTTTATTTTATTTTATTTTATTTTATTTTATTTTATTTTTGAGATGTAGTCTGTCTCTGTTGCCCAGGCTGGAGTCCTCTTGGCTCATGGCAACCTCCGCCTCCCGGGTTTAAGGGATTCTCCTGCTTCAGCTTCTTGAGTAACTGGGATTACAGGTGCCCGCCACCACGCCTGGTTAATTTTTGTATTTCTAGTAGAGATGGGGTTTCACCATGTTGGCCAGACTGGTCTCGAACTCCTGATCTCAAGGTGATCTGCCCGCCTTGGCCTCCCAATCAATGTTCCCATGTTAAAGTTGAGAAAATGGAGATGACAGATGTGATGTAACTTGCTTGGAATTTTATGTGATGTAAGTGGCAGAACACAATTTAGGCACATCTGCCTGACTTCATCATTTTTTATTCTAACACAGTAGGCCCTCCGTTTATCCTGGGAGGATTTGTTCCAGGAACCCCTGCAGATACTAAAATCGGCAGATGCACACGTCTCTTTTATAAAGTTGGCCCGGTGTGGTGGCTCACGACTGTAATCCCAGCATTTTGGGAGGCCAAGGTGGGCCCATTACCTGAGGTCACAAGTTCGAGACCAGCCTGGCCAACATGCCGAAACTTCATCTCTACTAAAAATACAAAAATTAGCCTGGCGTGATGGTAGGTGCCTGTAATCCCAGCTATTTGGGAGGCTGAGGCAGGAGAATCACTTGAACCTATGAGGTGGAGTTTGCAGTGAGCCGAGATCACATCACTGCACTCCAGCCTGGGGAACAGAGTAAGACTTTCGATATACATAAATGAATGAATGAATGAATAATTAAATAATAAAATGTCTTAATACAGTCACTCTCGCTGTATCTACAGGTTTTGATCCTTAGTTGGTTCAATCCTTAGACACAAGAGGCACCAATACAGAGGGCTGACTGTGGAAACTAAGAAAGAAAGCCACCTGCTTGGTCAGAGGGGGTTTTATTCAGCAGTTTACATTGGAGTTAATGATGTTCAGAGTCTATTTCTCAGTCTTGGTTCTGCTGCCTAGCAGTTGTGAGTCACAAAGAAGTACGTGAGTCTCAGGGGAACTGATTCACATTAATTAAACTCACAAGAGACTGATATATATGCCTAAATGACAGTCTATTCTCTTGCAAGGGAGTGAGCAAAATGTTCATGTTCATCCTCCAGATGAGCCTCTTCTCATAAGCCTGATAAGTTGAATGACGAAGCAGAAGGCCGCTTAGCAAGTGTAAAATCAAAACCAAAGTATCTGGGAGGCAGCTTTGAAGAATCTTACAGCTCACAGATGACCCTTTCTTGAAGTCCTCTCTGATGTGATGGGAAAATTTCAATGTCTCTTTAAACACACACACACACACACACACACACACACACACACACACACAGAAGTATTGTCATATCAAAGTCTCATTGTTTTGTTTCACCAGACTTTTTCTGATACTTTTCCTATATAGAAATGTTTTTTCTTCAAATATTTTATTACAGTTGATTAGGCAAAAACTTTATTTGCTATGGAACCATGTTAATTTCAGGATGCATTCTTACTGTTTTGGCTTGGAAGCTCTCTGTCTTCTAATACGGCTTTGCAAATTCTTAACGTTATACATCACATGCAGTTTTCCTTAGAATGCTACAAGATGCATCAGTCTAGTTCCTATAAGGCCTCACCCTTTTCCAGAGTTAGGAACATTTCCCGAACCCCCACCCCTCCCAGACAATGGGATGCAATCTGTTTTAAATCGCAGCTGATTGAACCAGGCATGGGTTGGCAACTTATCCGATCTTTTTTTGTTGTTGTTGAGACAGAGTCTTGCTCTGTTGCCCAGGCTAGAGTGCAGTGGCATGATCTTGGCTCACTGCAACCTTCATCTCCCGGGTTTGAGCTATTCTCCTGCCTCAGCCTCTTGAGTAGCTGGGACTACAGGCACCTGCCAACATGTGTTTTTAGTAGAGACAGCTAATTTTTGTGTTTTTAGTAGAGACAGGGTTTCACCATGTTGGTCAGGCTGGTCTCGAACTCCTGACCTTGTGATCTTCCTGACTCGGCCTTCCAAAGTGCTGGGATTATAGGCATGAGCCACCGTGCCCGGCCAATTTATCCAATCTTTGCATGATGGGTATGCAAAGAAGAGGTAGACCAGATTCTTTCTCTAAAGAATTAGACGTGAGAAATAGAGGAAGAATCATCATTAGTAGGGAAAGCTGAATGATGGGAGGTCAGGAGGTAAAAGGATGTGCCGTACGTGAGTCTCCTAGAATTGCCGCAACGACGTACCACAGATGCAGTAGCTTAAACTGCAGGATCTTATTGTCTCCCTGGTCTGGAGCTAGAAGTCTGAAATCAAGGTGTTAGCGGGGTTGGTTCCTTTGAGGGCTGAATCTGATCTATGCCTCTTTCCTGGCTTCTGGCAGCCCTAGGTGCCCCCTGGCTTATAGACGCCACTCACCTTGTGTCTTCACAGCACGCTCCCTCTATGTGTGTCTGTTTCTGTGTTTAAATTTCCACCTTTTCTAAGGACACCAGACATATTTGTCCATCTACCCTAACGACCTCATTTTAACTTGATTGAGTCTGTCATGACTCTATTTCCAAAGAAGGCCACATTCTGGACTGGGCATGGTGGCCCACACCTGTCATTCCAGCACATTGGGAAGTTGAGGCAAGAGGATCACTTGAGCCCAGAAGTTTGAGACCAGCCTGGGCAACATAGCAAGACCCCATCTCTACAAAAATAAAAAAAGGTATCCAGTCATGACTGCATGTGCCTGTAGTTCCAGCTACTCAGGAGGCTGAGGTGGGAGGATCCCTTGAACTGAGGAATTTGAGGCTGCAGTGAGCTGTGATCAAACCACTGCATATCAACCCAGGCAACACTGCAAGACCCTGACTTTAAAAACAAATAAAAGAAAAGAAATACAAATAAGGACCTGTTCTGAGGCACTGGGGGTTAGGGATTCAACATATATTTTTGGGAGAAGGCAATGCAAATTATAACATCTCCTCCCGCATTGGACCAAACTCATAAAGTAAGTTCAGGAGGGGCCAAGGAAAGTCATCGCGGATCCACTGGCTTCAGTGAGGAACCCCACTCTGGTCTCAGTGTTGGGCCTACCTTTTGGCCAACTTCCCTACCTAAGGCAGCCTCAGGATTACGGCCTTGAGAATAGCTGTGAGAGAGGTCCCAGCAAGGCCGTCAAACAGGGGATAATTAGGTATAACAGAAAGAGGAGGGGCTCCACAGTAAGCCATTACAACACTCTTATAATAACCTCCTCTCTTTCTTTTTAAAATTTAATTTTACTTTAAGTTTCTGGCATACATGTGCAGAACATGCAGGTTTGTTATATAGGTATACATGTGCCATGGTGGTTTGCTGCACCTGTCAACCTGTCATCTAGGTTTTAAACCCCGCATGCATTAGGTATTTGTCCTAATGCTCTCCCTCCCTTTGCCCCCCACCCCTTGACAGGCCCTGGTGTGTGATGTTCCCCTCACTGTGTCCATGTGTTCTCATGGTTCAGCTCCCACATATGAGTGAGAACATGCAGTGTTTGGTTTTCCCTTCCTGTGTTAGTTTGCTGAGAATGATGGCTTCCAGCTTCATCCATGTCACTCCACAGGACAGGAACTCATCCTTTTTTATAGCTGCATAGTATTCCATGGTGTATATGTGCCACATTTTCTTTATCCAGTCTATCATTGATGGGCATTTGGGTTGGTTCAAGGTCTTTGCGATTGTGAAGAGTGCTGCAATAAATATAGCATGCATGGATCTATATAGTAGAATGGGTATATATCCAGTAATGGGATTGCTGGGTCAAATGGTATTTCTGATTCTAGATCCTTGAGGCATCACCACACTGTCTAACCTCCTTTCTTTCTTAAGTTGACTAGTGATGATGTGTCCTGTACAATTAAGAAATCCAAAGGTATGACAGTGACCTACCTCCCAGACCTGGGATTACTGTAGCAACACTACTAGTGCCCAATACATTGTCCAAGCAGGAAGTCTAGTAATAGAAATTCCAAGCAGGCAGTTACATTTCTCTTCCAATCTATCCACTGCCATGAGTTAATAGCGTGACCCTGAGCTCCAATCCCTTCATTTGTCAAGCCAAGGGCTCTTCCCAGCTGTAAAATCCTGTGATTTCATCATAATTGATCAATTAAGCTCAAATAGTCCCTCCAACAGACAGCCTCGAAGATGCATTTTAGAAAAATCGTTGAGTGGGTAAATCATGTGCCCTTAAGTGAGAGTTTATTATCCAACTCTCTGGGAAGCAGACCAGAATTTTCCTCCCAAATGTGAGATTTACTTTAAGCTTAAGTTATTTTTAAAAGGTAGACAAAACCCATGATATCATCCCTCTATTAATTTGTAGACGTGAAAAGAGATTCCTACCAGTTCTGAACCTTAGATAAACACACAAGAATAATAATAACCTTCACAGGAAGGTATTGAACATTAGACAGTTACCAAAGGCAAATGTTATTTGTTCCATGGGAGCTCCTCGACTGGGTCTTTCGATTCTGTGTGTGAGCTGCTAGCACAGGCAATTACTGTGCTTTTTCTCTTCTGGGTCTTAAAATACCTTAGAATTCTTTCTATTGTGGTCCGACTGTTAGGAGGAAGGCTCCAGTCCCAGTGTGGGAAAGACTCCATGTAACAGTTCTTAAAAGAAAACCCCAGGCATGTGGCAGGTGGGCACAGGGGAAGAAGACTTCATTCATTCAGTCTGCCCACCATTACCGCGTCCTCACGGAGCCATGGCGCCTGGGATCCATAGACCTCCCCTTGAGGCTCTCAGAGTCCAGTAGGGGGAGGCGGGGACACACAAGTGAGCAAATAATTTCAATGCAGTGTACTGGTTTCTGTAAAATACACATTCAACAACAAGGGAATGATTGAGTACGTTATAGTTGACCTATAGAATGGAGGATTATTCATCAATTAAACACCGTGTTTTGGAAGAATATTTAATAGGGCTTGCTTTTCTTTTTACTGACTTTGCTGTTACGTCAAAGGCAAAGAAATAGTCAGGCTACAAAGTTCATTACAGTATGGCCAGGTGCAGTGGCTCACGCCTGTAATCCCAGCACTTTGGGAGGCCGAGGCAAGTGGGTCATCTGAGGCCAGGAGTTCGAGATCAGCCTGCCCAAAATGGTGAAACCCCGTCTCTACTTAAAATACAAAAATGTAGCCAAGTATGGTGGTATATGCCTGTAATCCCAGCTACTTGGGAGGCTGAGGCAGGAGAATCACTTGAACCCGGCAGGTGGAGGTTGCAGTGAGCCAAGATTGCACCAATGCACTCCAGCTTGGGCAACAGGGTGAGACTCCATCTCAAAAACAACAACAACAACAACAAAACAAAAAACTGTACAGAATCCTACAATATGTAAAATATATTAGGTATGCCTATATACATATGCATATACACACATAGAACATATACTTCTCTATCATTTACATATGTGTGTATAAATATGTGTGTATATATATATTATATATGTATATAGAGAGAACCACATAACAGGATAAACATTATATTCTACCATATAAAGGATAAACATTTATCCACATAAAAGTATAAACATAATAGCAAGTAGTTATTGAACTCTTAATACATTCCTTAATATACTCGGGATACTGTCCCACTCTCTTTATGTTCTATATGCCATTTATGTCCTAAATTTATTTTACACAAAATTATATATGCAAAAGTGTGGCTCTAACATGTGCACAATGTAAACAACATAAATAAATAGGGCCAGGCATAGTGGCTCACTTCTGTAATCCTAGCACTTTGGGAGGCAAAAGTGGGAGGATAACTTGAGGTCAGGAGTTCAAGACTAGCCTGGGCAACATAGGGAGATACCGTCTTTACCTAAAATAAAATAAAATAAAATAAAATAAAATAAAATAAAATAAAATAAAATAAAATAAAATGTTAGCAGGGCAGGTGCCATGGCTCAGGCTTGCAATCCCAGCACTTTGGGAGGCTGAAGCAGGTGGATCACCTGAGGTCAGGAGTTTGAGACCAGCCTGGCCAATATGGTGAAACCCCATCTCTACTAAAAATGCAAAAATTAGCCAGGTGTGGTGGCGCACACCTGTAATCCCAGCTACTTAGGAGTCCAAGGCAGGAGAATGGCTTGAAGCTGGGAGGTAGAGGTTGCAGTGAGCCAAGATCATGCCATTGTACTACAGCCTGGGTGACGAGAGTGAAAAAAAAAAAAAAATTAGCCAGGCGTGGTGACACATGCCTGTGGTCCTAGCTGCCATGGAGGCTGAGGTGAGAGGATTTTTGAGCCTGGGAAGTTAAGGCTGCAGTTAGCTGTGATTGTGCGCCACTGGGCTCCAGCCTTGGCGACAGAGGGAGACACTGTCTTAAAACAAACAAACAAATAAACAAACAAACAGAAGAACAAGAAAAATTAAAATAAAAGGAACTTCTATGTACCCATTTCTCAGCTTAGGCTGGAACACAAACAAGACTTTCATGGTTTCCGTGATTGCAGGTCACCCTACCCGCTTGGAAGTCAGTGCTAGACTGAAATTTGCGTTAACTCTCTTGCTTATCTTTATTCATTTTCTATTGTGGTGACTAAAACACACAACATAAGGGCTATCCTCTTAAATTTTTAAGTGCACATTATAATATTTTAACTATAAGCACTGTGTTGTACATCAGACCTCTAGAGCTTTTCAATCTTGCAATAACTGAAACTTTATACGCATTGTACAGCAACTTCATTTTCCTCCACCTGCCCCTAGCCCCTGGTAACCAGCATTCTACTTTCTGCTTCTATGGGTTTGGTAACTTGAGATACCTTGGATCAGTGGAATTAGGCTATATTTGTTTTTCTGTGATTGGCTCATTCATTCACTTTGCATAATGTCCTCAAGGCTCATGCATGTTATTGCAAATGACAGGAGGATTTCCCTCTTTGTATAAGACTGAGTGATATTCCGTTTACTTATGTGCCAAATTTTCTCTATCCGTTTATCCATCATTGGACATTTAGGTTACTTCCACATATTAGCTATTGCAAATAATGCTTCAAAGGACATGGGAATAAAAATGCCTTTACAGGATCCTGATTTCAATTTTTTGGAATAAATACTCAGAATCTGGATTGCTGGATTTTATGGCTTTTTTTTTTTTTTTTTGGCAGATCTCATTCTGTTGACTGAGTGCAGATGTGTGATCACGGCTCACTGTCACCTTGAATCCCTAGGCTCAAACAATCCTTCTGCCTCAGTCTTCCCAGTAATTGAGACTACAGACATGTGCCACCATGCCTGCCTAATTTTTTTTTTTTTTTTTTTTTTTTTTGTAGAGATTGGATCTCATTCTATTGCCCAGGCTGGTTGGTCTGAAACTCCCGGACTCAAGTGTCTTCCTGCCTTGGCCTCCCAAAATGCTGGGATTACAGGCATGAGGCACTGCACTCACTCTAGAATTCTTGGATTTATAAAATCAACTTAATTTAGTTGAGATGTGTGGTCATTTTCAATACATTACTGGTCATTCTGTCATGTCAGTATTCCAGACTTTGTTTACATTTTTGGGTGTATGTTTCACTAACACCCTTGATAGACAAACATTCATCCTCAGGGAAAAAGCCAGCTTCAAAAACTGTGTATCGTTCTTGTATCATTCCTTCTTTCTTTATTTATTTTTATTTATTTCTTTTTTGATTTTGAGATGGAGTCTTGCTCTGTCGCCCAGGCTGGAGTGCAGTAGCATAATCTTGGCTCACTGAAACCTCCACCTCCCAGATTCAAGTGATTCTCCTGCCTCAGCCTCCCAAGTAGCTGGGAATACAAGTGCCTGCCACCACGCCCGGCTAATTTTTGTATCTTTAGTAGAGATGGGGTTTCACCATTTTGGCCAGGCTGGTCTTGAACTCCAGACATTGTGATCCACCCACCTCTGCCTCCCAAAGTCCTGGGATTACAGGGGTGAGCTACTGCACCTGGCCATCATTCTTTATTATTGTTTTTCACTTTCAACTTGTATTTAAGCTCAGCATTCTTAAAATATGCTTTAAATGTGTTGTTCAGCGTTTTTAGGTGTTCTGTATTAGGAGATGTGTGTGTGTGTGTGTGTGCAGGTGTGTGTGTGTAGTGTGTGTGTACTTGGTCTGATATATAGCTTTAAGTAAAAGTTTGCCCATAGTTTTTTCCTAAATTTACTATAAAATAATGCTAATAAGCACAGCAAATATCAGCAGTGGTTTAATTTTGAAAGTACTAATGAGTTATTTTTTCTTTATGTTCATTTATATTTTCAGAAATTTAAAGAGGATCATTTGTTATTTTTATAACTAGAAAAAAATTATGAAAGAAACATTATGGCAAGGAATTATATGGTATAAACGCAGCAAAACAGGAAGTTAACAATAAATAAAGGAATGAGATGAGAGAATTCTTCAAAAAGGAGGGAACTGTTGAGCTGATTATAAAATTCTTAAGTGAATTCTGTTAAATACACAATTAAATTCTAATAAATTATACCTCAAAGAAGTATACGTTAAATTTTTTGTTAAAGGTAACTGATGTGTACTTTTCTTACTTGTACTGAATATAACCTTGACTAAATCTGACTTCATAGAATTTTTGCAAAACTTAAATGAGATAATAGTTGAAAAATGCCAGCTCAGATGAAACACACAGTTTCGAAATTTTTAGTAGCATTATATTATGGCAATAAGACTTAAGTAATGAAATTTAAAAGCTGCTGGTTATCAAGTTGCTGGTTGTATTAGAGTCAAATGGCACACACTTTTGTTTGAAATTCAGGTTCAGACTTGCAATATAAGAGAGTACGCTTTCGTTTATTGATTTGCATATGGTGAACCAGCCTTGCATTCCAGGGATGAAAAACCCACTTGATCATGGTGGATAAGCTTTTTGATGTGCTGCTGGATTCGGTTTGCCAGTATTTTATTGAGGATTTTTGCACTGATGTTCATCAGGGATATTGGTCTAAAATTATCTTTTTTTGTTGTGTCTCTGCCAGACTTTGGTATCAGGATGATGTTAGCCTCATAAAATGAGTTAGGGAGGATTCCCTCATTTTCTATTGATTGGAATAGTTTCAGAAGGAATGGTACCAGCTCCTCCTTGTACCTCTGGTAGAATTTGGCTGTGAATCTGTCTGGTCCTGGACTTTTTTTCGTTGGTAGGCCATTGATTATTGCCTCAATTTCAGAGCCTGTTATTAGTTTATTCAGGGATTCAACTTCTTCCTGGTTTAGTCTTGGGAGAGTGTATGTGTCCATGAATTTATCCATTTCTTCTAGATTTTCTAGTTGATTTGTGTAGAGGTGTTACAGTATTCTCTGATGGTAGTTTGTATTTCTGTGGGATTGGTGGTGATATCCCCTTTATCATTTTTATTGCATCTATTTGATTCTTCTCTCTCCAGCATATAAACAGAACCAAAGACAAAAACCACATGATTATCTCAATAGATGCAGAAAAGGCCTTTGACAAAATTCAACAGCCGTTCATGCTAAAAACTCTCAATAAATTTGATATTGAACGTATCTCAAAATAATAAGAGCTATTTATGACAAACCCACAGCCAATATCATACTGAATGGGCAAAAACTGGAAGCATTCCCTTTGAAAACTGGCACAAGACAGGGATGGCCTCTCTCACCACTCCTATTCAACATTGTCTTGGAAGTTCCAGCCAGGGCAATCAGGCAGGAGAAAGAAATAAAGGGTATTCAATTAGGAAAAAAGAAAGTCAAATTGTCCCTGTTTGCAGATGACATGGTTGTATATTTAGAAAACCCCATCATCTCAGCCCAAAATCTCCTTAAGCTGATAAGCAACTTCAGCAAAGTCTCAGGATACAAAATCAATGTGCAAAAATCACAAGCATTCCTATATACCAATAACAGACAAACAGAGAGCCAAATCATGAGTAAACTCCCATTCACAATTGATTCAAAGAGAATAAAATACCTAGGAATCCAACTTATAAGGGATGTGAAGGACTTCTTCAAGGAGAACTACAAACCACTGCTCAACGAAATAAAAGAGGACAAAAACAAATGGAAGAACATTCCATGTTCATGGGTAAGAAGAATCAATATCGTGAAAATGGCCATACTGCCCAAGGTAATTTATAGATTCAATGCCATCCCCATCAAGCTACCAATGACTTTCTTCACAGAATTGGAAAAAACTACTTTAAAGTTCATATGGAACCAAAAAAGAGCCCACATTGCCAAGACAATCCTAAGCCAAAAGAACAAAGCTGGAAGCATCACACTACCTGACTTCAAACTATACTACAAGGCTACAGTAACCAAAACAGCATGGTTCTGGTACCAAAACAGAGATATAGACCAAGGGAACAGAACAGAGCCTTCAGAAATAATACCACACATCTACAACCATCTTACGTTTGACAAATCTGGCAAAAACAAGAAATGGGGAGAGGGTTCCCTATTTAATAAATGGTGCTGGGAAAACTGCCTAGCCATATGTAGAAAGCTGAAACTGGATCCCTTCCTTATACCTTACACAAAAATTAATTCAAGATGGATTAAAGACTTAAATGTTAGATCTAAAACCATAAAAAGCCTAGAAGAAAACCTAGGCAATACCATCCAGGACATAGGCATGGACAAGGACTTCATGTCTAAAACACCAAAAGCAATGGCAACAAAAGCCAAAATGGATAAATGGGACCTAATTAAACTAAAGAGCCTCTGCACAGCAAAAGAAACTACCATCAGAGTGAACAGGCAACCTATAGAATGGGAGAAAATTTTTGCAATCTACTTATCTGACAAAGGGCTAATATCCAGAATCTACAAAGAACTCAAACAAATTCACAAAAACAAAAAACAACCCCATCAAAAGGTGGGCAAAGGATATGAACAGACACTTCTCAAAAGAAGACATTTATGCAGCCACAGACACATGAAAAAAATGCTCATCATCACTGCTTATCAGAGAAATGCAAATCAGAGCCACAATGAAATACCATCTCACACCAGTTAGAATGGCGATCATTAAAAAAATCAGGAAATGACAGGTGCTGGAGAGGATGTGGAGAAATGGGAACACTTTTACACTGTTGGTGGGACTGTAAACCAGTTCAACCATTGTGTAAGACAGTGTGGCAATTCCTCGAGGATCTAGAACTAGAAATACCGTTTGACCCAGCCATCCATTAGTGGGTGTATATCCAAAGGATTATAAATCATGCTGCTATAAAGACACATGCACATGTATATTTATTGCAGCACTATTCACAATAGCAAAGATTTGGAACCAACCCAAATGCCCATCAATGATAGACTGGATTAAGAAAATGTGGCACATATACACCATGGAATACTATGCAGCCATACAAAAGGATGAGTTCATGTCCTTTGTAGGGACATGGATGAAGCTGGAAACCATCACTTTCAGCAAACTATCACAAGGACAGAAAACCAAACACCGCATGTTCTCACTCATAGGTGGGAATTGAACAGTGAGATCACTTGGACACAAGAAGGGGAACATCACACACTGGGGCCTGTTGTAGGGTGCGGGGAGGGGGAAAGGATAGCATTAGGAGATATACCTAATGTAAATGACAAGTTAATAGGTGCAGCACACCAATATGGCACATGGCACATGTATACATATGTAACAAACCTGCACGTTGTGCACATGTACCCTAGAACTTAAAGTATAATTTTAAAAAAGAGAGAGATGGAGTACACTTTCCTATATTCCGGTAAACAGTATCCTCTGAATCACCATCAATAGCATTTGTCAAGCACATAATTCGGGTGTCACCCTTGTGCTAAGAGAGGCAAAGATTATATAAGGAAGTATCTACCCTTGAATTTCAAATAATTGTTATAGGGATATGAAAATATAGACAATCCCATTATGAACTCAGAATTTATTTTTTCCCCACATTTATTTTTTTCCCCACAACACTTTATCGGCCTATCCAGTATGCCTCGACTTTACTCCGATTATCCTGATGCATATGCCACATGAAATATCTCATCTGTAGGCTCATTTATCTCACTAACAACAGTTCTACTAATAATTTTTGTTTTTTTTTTTTAGATGGAGTCTCACTCTGTTGCCCAGGCTGGAGTGCAGTGGCCCGATCTTGGTTCACTGCAAGCTCTGCCTCCCGGGTTCACGCCATTTTCCTGCCTCAGCCTCCGGAGTAGCTGGGACTACAGGCACCCGCCACCTTGCCTGGCTAATTTTGTTTTTGTATTTTTAGTAGAGACAGGGCTTCACCGTGTTAGCCAGGATGGTCTCGATCTCCTGACCTCATGATCCGCCCACCTCGGCCTCCCAAAGTGAGTAATAATTTCTATAATCCGAGAAGCCTTTGCTTCAAAACGAAAAGTTCTAACAATTGAACAAACATCTACTAATTCAGAGTGACTTTACGGCTGTCCACCACCTTACCACACATTCAAAGAGCCGACCGACATGAAAACCCAAATGAAAAAGGAAAGAATCGAACCTCCAGAAACTGGTTTCAAGCCAATCCCGTAACCTCTATCACCTTCTCGATAAGATATTAGTAAAATCATTACACATACAATGTAGAAACAATTAAGTAAAAAACAGAGTTGAGCTATGTAATCTTTAAATATCTTGTAACTCAAAGTCTTTGACTCCAGCCCAAGATGCTCTGGATATAAGAACGTTCACCTTTATGTCAGGTGACATTCTTTGTTGCTGCAGTGGCAGAGGTATAAGAACCTGTGTTATAAGTTTCTATATAATTCCCAGTGATGTGTCATATGAAAAGTAGGTGCTGATACCAAAAATAAAAATAAACAACCACAAACCTCAAATCATTGAGAGAAGAAATACAGAGTTATTACATTTAGCTGAGAATTCATGTCATATTTAATTTTTACGGTAGCTTTTTCTTCTCAGTGTGTCCAAATTAGGTTAAGGAGTTAAATGGATATTTTCTGAGAATCCACTATCCCAGCTCTCTAAGTGATTATTTTTTCATTGTATTCATCACTGTCTGATATGCTGTGTATATTTCCTTGTTTATTCTCTCTCTCCCCCTGTTAGAATCCTAGCTCTATATGGCAGAGATTTTTGCCTAGTGTTTTCAATATTGTACCCTGTATCCCTAGAACTGTGCCTGATACACACCAAGCACTTAATGATTATTTGTGGAAGGGATGAATTACTCTGTTATTTATAAATGAGAGAAAGGCCAGGCACAGTGACTCACGCCTGTAATCCCAGCACTATGGGAGGCCGAGGCAGGTGGATCACCTGAGGTCAGGAGTTCGAGACCAGCCTGGCCAACATGGCTAAAGCCAGTCTCTACTAAAAGTACAAAAATTAGCTGGACGTGACAGTGGGTGCCTATAATCCCAACTACTCAGGCAACTGAGGCAGGAGAATCACTTGAATCCTAGAGGCGGAGGTTGCAGTGAGCCGAGATCACACCACTGCACTCCAGCCTGGGAGACAGAGTGAGACTCCGTCTCAAAAAGAAAAAAAAAAAAAAAGAATGAGACAGAAAGCAGTCTCAGGGCCAATATGGCTAGGAAGCAGACATCAAAGAGTTTAATAAAGTATTCTGTAGCAGTAGTTCTCAAACTTTATCACCTGTAAGGCTTGTTAAACCACAGGTTGCAGGATTTTATTCTCAGCATTCCTGATCTAGAAGGGAATGAGCAGGGCATAAAAATTTACATTCTAGGGCCAGGCACGGTGGCTTATGCCTGTAATCCCAGCACTGTGGGAGGCTGAGGCAGGAGGATTACTTGAGTTCAGGAGTTTCAGATCAGCCTAGCCAACATGGCAAACCCTGTCTCTACTTAAAATACAATACAATAAAATAAATTTTAAAAAGTAGCTGAGTGTGGTAGCACGTGCCTGTAATCCCAGCTACTCAGGAGGCTGAGGTACGAGAATTACTTGAACCTGCGAGGCGGAGGTTGTGGTGAGCCAAGATCACACCACTGTATTCAAACCTGAGTGACAGAGTAAGACTCTGTCTCAAAAAATAAATAAATACAATTTACATTTGAACAGGTTCCCAAGTGATGCTGATGCTGATCTTTCTGGTTCTGGGGCTGCACTTTGAGAACCTATGCTCTTTAAAAAAAAAAAAAAAAAGAGGATGCCCTTTCATATAAATGGGTTTCTACCCTCACCCCTATAATCCCAGCACCACATCCAGAGTGAGCTTATCTAGAACTAACTACCTATTGCAATTTGAAAATGATGATCACTACTATCAGTTCAATTAAATTAATCACATGTTATTCTTCTTGCATGATAGGGAGAGGAAGGAAGAGAAAAGAGTCCAGGACAGGCCGGGCGCGGTGGCTCAAGCCTGTAATCCCAGCACTTTGGGAGGCCGAGACGGGCGGATCACGAGGTCAGGAGATCGAGACCATCCTGGCTGACACGGTGAAACCCCGTCTCTACTAAAAAAATACAAAAAACTAGCCGGGCGAGGTGGCAGGCGCCTGTAGTCCCAGCTACTCGGGAGGCTGAGGCAGGAGAATGGCGTGAACCCGGGAGGCGGAGCTTGCAGTGAGCTGAGATCCGGCCACTGCACTCCAGCCTGGGCGACAGAGCGAGACTCCGTCTGAAAAAAAAAAAAAAAAAAAAAAAGTCCAGGACATAATTTTGGAGATGGGGTGATAGAGCCCAGGGAAGTCAAGAGACATGTTCAAGGTCCACAGCTCATGGCCAATAGATAGTCTGTCAAATTTTCACTATACAAAATTGGCACAAAATGTGCCAAATCTACATTTAGAACGTTCGTTTCTGATTGCCATAGAGAAGATAGAACTAAATTCCAAGGAGAAATGATACTTAAGAGATCTAAACACTAAAGGAACGTGTCTCTTTTTAAATTTTTATTTTTCCGAAAGCAAGATACACTACTGCGCAATGGAGGAAAAAAAATTTAGAAACAATAAAAGTATTTATGATAATGGGAGAGAAACCCATTAAGAATTTTATTAGATAAGAATGACAAAATTAACTTTCCCTGTTTTCATTTTAGAATCACTGAACATTTGTGTTTCCATAATAAAAATAGCAATGAAAAGAAAATTGGATACAGAGCATTACCTGTTTCCCTCTGCGGGGTGGAGGAGGATGATTCCATTTCCCTTGAAAGATGAGGAAGGCCTACCACGGGTTTAATTAATGCAGAAAAAGAGCAAGGCTTAAGGTAACATCCTGCAACTGAGATCCTCAGGTTGCACAGTAGTTATACATACGCTTGGGCTCTGCACTTGGACTATGTGATTTTTTTACAATACTTTGGATCAGGTACTTAATATTTCCATCCTTCAGATAATCCTTTTTTTTTTTTTTTGAGGCAGGGTCTTGCTGTGTTGCCCAGGCTGACGTGCAGTGGTACAATTATAGCTCACTGCAGCCTCAAACTCTCGAGTTCAATTGATCCTCCCACTTCAGCCTCCCAAGTAGCTGGGACTACAGTTGCACACCACCACACCGAGCTAATTAAAAAAAAAAATGTTTTGTAGGGACAGGGTCTCACTATATTGCCCAGGCTGGTCTGGAACTCCCGGGCTCAAGTGATCCTCCCACCTTGGCCCTCCAAAGTGCTGGGATTACAAGTGTGAGCCATCGTGCTCTGCCAAGATAATCCATTCTTTAGAAGATGGTGAGGAATTAGTCAATGTCAGCTGAGTTTATCTATCCTTGGCATAAAATGGCATGGATTCAACCACATCGTGGGAAAGAGATCCACCCATTTGAAAGGATTCTGTTCGATAATGTATCTATCTAGTCTCTCACTATTAATTCTGTGCCGGGCACTCTGCGTTGATCTCATTTTGTGACATGAAATAGACCTGACTCAGCTACCTGCTGCAGTCTTTGTAGCTGTTGCCATGGGGAGACGACCCTGCCGATTGGGCAGAGACTATAGTTTTGAAAGAATGCTGGAAGGAATGTGTTTAATCAAAAAACAAATGAAAAACAAATAAACAGCAAGTTTAAGAAGAGAAATACAAAGAAGGAAAAGATGGCCTGTGAAAGAAAAGAAGATTAAAAATAACCTTCCCCCCCCCCCCCTCCCCAAGACTGAGTCTCACTCTGTCACCCAGGCTGGATTGCAGTGGCACAATCTCGGCTCACTGCAACTTCCACCTCCCGGGTTCAAGTGATTCTTCTGCCTCAACCTCCTGAGTAGCTGGAATTACAGGTGCCCACCACCATACCCGGCTAATTTTTGTATTTTTAGTAGAGACGGGGTTTCACCATATTGGACAGGCTGGTCTTGAACTCCTGACTTCAAGTGATCCACCTGCCTTGGTCTCCCAAAGTGCTGGGATTACAGGGATGAGCCACCACACCTAGCCCTTTAACTGATTATCTAAATAAGGGTTTCTAAGTGGTCTTCTGTCTAACTCAGCACAGCCTGCCTAGCTCCCTCTCCCAAGAACAATCTAGAGAGTCTATGGTGGGGAAATGTCAGGATGGGGAAAAAAGCCATAAGAAATTGCTGGAAAGCAGAGGGCTGTTTTCAGCCGAGATCACTTGTGTGTGTGTGACAAGGGGAAGGAATGAGGGCTCCTCTAGAGGCCGGTGCAGAGTGTCCTGAAACTAAGAATTGAAGCTCTGGTCTTGCTTCTCTCTTCTCTTCAATCTGTGCAGCAGGTGTCCTCTGGGATAGCATCAGGCAGGATTGAGGGAGGAAAGCCTCAGGACACCAAGGATGCAGCCTTGAGAAACGCAAGGAGGACCCCACAGCCAATACTGCCCATAGAGGAATCCCCACAGGGCAGCAATGGCCAGGTCAAAGCACCTCTGCTATGCTCAGGTTTTTGTCTGGGGATTGCTCCAGAAGAGTTTGGCTCAACTTAAATTATTCATGAATTAGAATTTTATTGTAATAATTTATTTTTTATCTACCCATCTATCTATTTATGTCAGTATTTATCCACAGATATTTGCTTTATTCTATGCATTAGAATGCATCATCATTATTATTGATATTATCATTTTGTTGCTCAAATTGCCCCAAATTTGCTCATTAGAAGCTTCTTCAAGTTGTCTTCTGTGCTTTTTTTTTTTAACCCCGTGGCCATAGGAGAAAAATTTTTGTATTTTTTAGTAGAGACAGGGTTTCACCATGTTGGCCAGCCTGGTCTCGAACTCCTGACCTAAAGTGATCCACCTGCCGCAGCCTCCCAAAGTGCTGAGATTACAGATGTGAACCACCGTGCCCAGCCTTAATCAGCAATTTTAATTTTATTTATTTTACATTAATTTTTTTTAAGAGACAGGGTCTCATTCTGTTGCCCAGGCTTGAGTGCAGTGGCACAATCATAGCTCATGCAACCTCTAACTCCCAGGCTCAAGTGATCCTCCCACCTCACCCTCCGGAGTAGCTGGGGCTACAGATGCATGCCATCATGCTTGGCCAATTTTTAAAAATTTTCAAAGAGACAGAGTCTCCCTATGTTTCCCAGGCTGCTCTTAAACTCCTGGCTTCAAGTGATACTCCTGCCTCTGCCTCCTGAAGTGCTGGGATTACAGGCATGAGCCACTGTGCCCAGTCTTCTCTGTTTCTTTGATGTGCTCTCTTATTCTACATTTTCTTGAACATCTCCTTACTTTCCGGCATCATAAAATGTTCCGAGCTCATATTATTACTTTTCTTGCCCTAGTCCTGTAATCAACCATTTTCCCAGGAAGTTCTGGTTCTTTTTTTTGTTTGTTTTTGTTTGTTTTTTTGACAATGGTACAGAGAAAACAAGATCTGAATGCTAGGTATAGAAAAAGCATTTTGTAACACTTGGAAAACTGGAGAAAAAAATCAGATGAGGGTAGCGTGTCCTCTAAGTTTAGCACCGTGTACTCACTAGACACCGAGCAAGTGTTTGGTGTTCGAGTGGTTAGACTCATAACCAGATATAGTCAATGACAAAAATGCTTCATCTAGACAGTATGGGCCGGGTGACCCACTAGCTCTGCTTGCCAGGTACTGAGGAGTTTCTTGGGACACGGGACTTTTAGTATGAAAACCGAGAAAGTCCCAGGCAATCTGGGATGAGTTGGTCACCCTTACATGGAATAGGGTCGGTGAGGAAGGGAAGGAATCAATGTTGGCTGCATTCAGCAGAGGAGGCTTCTGGAAGGCAGGAAACATAGCTTGTGCGGCTCTTTGAGACACGAGGAGTTGCTAAGAATCCCTTTCTCTGCCCCTTAGGCATCTCAGACGCTCTCATTCTCCATGAGTAGCATTTGCAGTGTGGATCTCATCCACAGCTTCTGATTCTCTGCCCTCTCCTCACTGAGCTGTAAATAATAACTTTGAACCTTTCAACACTGCTCAGATAAGCTGTGATGGGAAACACGGTCTGTGCCAATGGACCACATGGTTCTGCCAGTGACAGCCTGTTGGAGCAGGAGGTGGGAAGTCCAGATGTACAATTACTACTGGGCTTCCAGCAGCATCCCATCCGGGGTTTACAGAAGCTCAGCTCAATCAACAAAGGCTTTGTTTCAAGCGTCGCTGGCCACAGCTGCTGTGGCATCTCAGTTTTTCCTATCGAATGTTTCCCACAAGGGCTGAGTGGGAAGCTGAAGGATCAGAGGAAGAAAGGTTTAGAGATGAATGCATCTTCAGCTTGAGCAGAAGCTCAGTCAAACATCCTGTTAAATCCCTTTCCTTTATGAACAGCTATATTATTGCCCCCATTCTGCAGATTCAGCAACTGAGGCTGCGGAATCATTAATGATGTCGCCCAGACTACAGCATGATAGGTGCTAGAGAAGAGATGAGAGAAATCTTTCCTCTAAGAATAGCGCTCATTTTCCCACACTAACGCTTCCTCAATTATGTTCCTAAAATCCACATACTGTGCACAAAGAGAAAGTCCTCATTAAAAGAAAAAAAGTTTACTGAATCTAGATCTCCCCATCTTATTTGCATATGAAGCTCTTTCTTCACCAGATTGCTATTATGAGACCACAGAGGGCTGAATCTAAGAAAGTTGTCATGGGTGGCGAATTTGAGGTTTTTTTAAAAAAAAAAAAGAAGTGAAAAATCACGGACATGGTGGAAGTACGAAAATACTATAACCACTAACGAGGGAATTGTTTGGGTTGATAACTCTATAGGACTGATACAACATAAAGGCGTTTTGGTTGGGTGAGCCATGGTTTACTTTAGACCACAAAATCCTGTCGCCTTCTTTCAGTGTGGCTGTTTCAGTGGTATTTGTTTCAGTCCTATTTTTCAGCCAGTGGACAAAGGATAGCAGTCATATAAAGGCTTTCATTAAGAGATTTCAGGCTTGGTGCAGTGTAATCCCAGCACTTTGGGAGGCCAAGGTAGGTGGATTGCTTGATCTCAGAAGTTCGAGACCAGATTGGGCAACAGGGTGAAACCCTGTCTCTTAAAAAAAAAAAAAAAAGCAAAAATTAAAGTAGTGTGTGCCTGTAGTCCCTGCTACTCAGGAGGCTGAGGTGGGAGGGTAGCTTGAGTCTGGAAGGTTGAGGCTGCAGTGAGCCATCATCATGTCACTGCACTCTAGCCTGGGCAACATAGCAAGACCCTGTCTCAAAAAAGAGAGAGATTTTTAGAGACTTTAGGTACAAACACTGCTACTTTAGGGTTCAGGTGACCCCAAAGTGTGTGAGGCAGAGTCACTAAGAGAGTCAGTCTCCCCATCTTGACACAGTCTTTAGTGCTATGCTCTCTGAGAATTTGTAGTTTTGGAAGCATTAGGAGATAGTACCTCTGACAAATACATTGACATTTTTGTATGAGAAACTCCAGCCGATCAGTAATAAAAAGAGAGTGACCCCATTTTTTTTAAATGGAGAGTTGCTGTGAAAAGGATATTTGTAGAACGGGAAGCCACCAAGGTTTTGACCATAAGATGAGTGCACATGGCTATTGGTAATCAGAAATAAGATAAATGCTCACGCCTATAATCCCAGCACTTTGGGAGGCCGAGGTGGGTAGATCATGAGGTCAGGAGTTCGAGACCAGCCTGACCAACATGGTGAAACCCCATGTCTACTAAAAATACAAAAATTAGCCAGGTGTGGTGGTGTGCACCTGTAGTCCCACCTACTCGGATGGCTGAGACAGAAGAATCGCTTGAACCTGGGAGGCGGAGGTTGGAGTGAGCTGAGATCACGCCACTGCACTCCAGCCTGGGCAACACAGTGACATAGCAACACAGAGAGACTCCATCTCAAAAAAAAAAAAATATATGTATATATATAAGACAAATGCAAAATCAAACCACAGTGAGCTACTTCTTCATGCCTACTGTGAACTAGGTGACAGTTAGAGAGCTAGTGGGGACATGGGGCTATGGGAGACCACATGCTTCGCTGGTGGGAGGGTAGACTGGTACCACCATTGTAGTGTTACTCATGCAAATTACATATATGCATACAAGTGACTCAGCAATTCCTTGCCTGGTATCTATCTCAGGGTCTATAACGTGACTTGTACAAGGAAGTTTTTTGCATTCTGGTTTATGGTGGGGAAGTTGGAGGCAACCTGGGAATTCGTTACTAGAAGTGGAGAGGTAGGGATAGGCAGGGGTCATATAGTTTGGATGCTTGTCCCCTCCAAATCTCCTGCTTAAATATGGTCCCCAGTGTTAGAGGCAGGGCCTGGTGGGAGGTGATGAGATCATGCGTTAGTCCATTCTCACACTGCTATAAAGATACTACCTGAAATTGGGTAATTTATAAATAAAAGAGGCTTAATTGACTCACAGTTCAGCATGGCTGGGGAGGCCTCAGGAAACTTACAATCATGGCAGAAGGTGAATCAGGCTCCTTCTTCACAAGGTGGCAGGAAAGAGTGTGAACGTAGGAGAAACTTGCCAAACACTTGTAAAACCATCAGATCTTGTGAGAAACTCACTATCATGAGAGCAGCATGGGGAAAACCACCCCCACGATCCTATCACCTCCCACCAGGTATCTTCCTCAACACCTGCAGATTACAATCCAAGATGAGATTTGGGTGGGGACACAAAACCTACCCATATCAGATCCTGAGTGTGGATCCCTTATGAATGGCTTAGCACCATCCTTTGGTGATACGTGAGTTCTTGCTCAGTTAGTTCATGTGAGATCTGGTTGTTTAAGAGAGTGTGGAACCTCCCTCTTCTCCCTCTCTTGCTATCTCTCTTGCCATGTGTTATACCAGCTCCCTCTATATCTCCTGCCATGTTTGGAAGCCTCTTGATGCCTCACCAGGAGCAGATGCTGGTGCCACGGTTCTTGTATGGCCCGCAGAACCATGAGCCAAATAAACCTCTTTTCTTTAAACATTATCCAGCTCCAGGTATTTCTTCATGACAACGCAAGAATAGACTAACACAAGGGATAATATTCAGCTGATAGGCATGATAGAGCCACACCAGTTGTTGAAATAGTGAAACAGTGTCCTCATGTGGGTTGATAACTAGCTGCTTCCCAGCCTCTTCATCTCCCCTGCAAACCTACCCTAACCTTGCCTGATGCAGCAATTTAAGACTAAATTCTGAATTTCAGGAGCCTCTGGGACCCAGCTCCAGCCCAGCATTGAGGCAACCTCCTCATTAGGACATGCCTGTGTTGCTCAAGGGTTAAATATTTTGTACATTAACTGTGTGGAGGGGTCAGCCACATGGTATAAATTTATACCATGGGCTACTAGGCAGTCATTAGAAGCAATGGCTGTAGCTACAAGCTTATATCTTAAAAAACTAGTTATTATGCAAGTAAATTGTTCTATATTGATGTCATTTACAGAAATTAAAAATTGCATGCACACAAAGCTAAAATGTGCATTTTGTAAGCACACATTCAAAAGGTTGAGATGTGCAAACGATATGTTAAAATGATTACTTAGGGAAGGAAAAAGAACTGGAGTGAGTAACGGCAATTAAATGGAGTGAGTGAATGAATAAATGAATGAATGAATGAATAAAAACAAGATGGGCCATGCCCAAGTCCAGAGGGCATATCATGAAGTGAGGAGTATGGCCAACCCAATCATCTTCCCCTGGAGTTCAAAGTGAGAAAATATTAGCTAAAACACAACAGCACGAGCCAGGCACTGTTGAAAGCACTTTGCATATAGTAACTCATTTGATCCTGACAACATTCCCAATCCTGTCCAGGTCCTATTTGCCTTTGGATGCAGTCCTGGCCATCCTCTGCTATAACCTAGCAGTGTTAACATTGTTCCAGTGGCTTCCGGAGCAGCCAACATTGACCAACCAGAGCAGCAGAAGAAAATGGTGGGAGAGTGGTCCTGCAGGTGGTTGGTAAGCCATCTAAAGGCGTGCACTGGGGACTGTATTAATTTCATAGTGCTGCCCTCAGATATGCCACCGATTTAGTGGCTTAAATCAATGCAAATGTATTATTGACAATTCTGTAGGTCAGAAAACTGAAATTGGTTCCTCTGTACTAGAATCAAGGTGTCAAGGGGACCATATTCCTCTTTCCGGAGGCAGTAGGGTGGTGGTCCCCAACTGCTTTGACACCATGGACTGAATTTGTGGGAGACAATTTTTTCATGGACCACCAGCAATTAGTGGGGGTGGTAGTTTCTGGATGATTCAAGCACATTATTGTGCACTTTATTTCTCTTATTCTATTATTACACTTTATTTCTATTATTACTTTGTAATATACAGTGAAATAATTATACAACTCATCATCTGGTAGAGTCAGGGGGAATCCTGGGCTTGTTTTCCTGCAACTAGATGGTCCCATCTGGGGCTGATAGGAGACAGCGACAGATCATCAGGCATTAGATTCTCATAAGGAGCGCGCAACCTAGATCCCTCACATGCACAGTTCAAAATAGGGCTCATGTTCCTGTGAGAATCTAATGCCACTGCTGCTCTGACAGAAGGTGGAGCTCTGGAAGGAATGTGAGTGATGGGATGCAGATGTAAATACAGATGAAGCTTCACTTTCTCACCCTCCACTCACTTCCTGCTGTGCCATCCAGTTCCTAACAGGCCATGCCCTTGGAATTGAGGACCCCTACCTTAGGGGATCATCTATTTCCTTGCCCTTTTCAGCTTCTAGAGGCTGCTCACATCACTTTTCTCAGTTCACAGCCCCTTTCTCTGTTTTCAAATCCAGGAATATTGCATCTCTCTGATCATTCTCCCATAATCACAGCTCCCTCTGTGACTCTTGCTTTGTTTTTTTTTTTGTTATTGTTGTTTATTTTTTCAGATGGGGTCTTGCTCTGTTGCCCAAGCTGGAGTGCAGTGATGCAATCATAGCTCCCTACAGCCTCAACCCCCTGTGCTCAAGGGATCCTACTTTTCTTTTTCAGCCTCCCAAGTAGCTGGGAACTACAGGCAGGCACCATGATGCCTGGCTGGTTTTTAAATTTTTCTTTTGTAGAGACGGAGTCTTGCTATATTGCCCAGGCTGCTTTCAAACTCTTAGGCTGAAGCAATCCTCCTGCCTCAGCTTCCCAAAGTTCCGGAATTACAAGCATGAGCCACTGTGCCCAGCCTCCCTCTCTGACTCTGACCTCAGCTGGAAAAGTTTCTTTTAAGGACTCATGTGATTAGGTTGAGCCCACCTGGGTAATCTGAGCTGATACCCTCATCTCAAAGTCCTTAACCTTAATCACATCTGCAAAGTCATTTTGTCCATGTAAGATAACATATTCACACATTCTAGGGATTAGGAACATCTTTAGGGGGCCATTATTCTGCCCACCAAAGAAATGAGCTGAAATATTTTGGGGTGAAATGATGCTAAAGGAGAAAGATGTAGTTCTTCCTGGGCAGGGTAGAAAAGAAGGGAATTTGCCAATGATGTTGGTGTCCATATGACCTCATGTTTAATTCAAACATTGATGAAGTCTGCCAACATTTGAGTTGCACTTAGAATAGAGTTATTTGCAAAAGATCAAAAAAGAACCTGGAAAAAGAATAAGAGGATCAAAGGAGTTGAGGGAAGCAGTTTCCAGACTCAGATTAACTGCAGAGTGGGGAGGGTAGAGGTGGAGGGAGTGGTGTGGGAGGGCTGAAGGGGGCAGTGTGAGGGTGGGAGGAGTTGCAGGCTCCCAGGTGTACTGTGAAATGTGAAAATGAATGGGTGGAGAGAAGAAAAAAGCTGAAAAGTATACATTTCCTTGTCTTTCATAAAATAAAGCTAAGATAGGCTGGGCACAGTGGTTCATGCCTGTAATCCCAGCACTTTGAGAGACGGAGGCAGGTGGATCACCTGAGGTCAGGAGTTCGAGACCAGCCTGGCCAACATGGTGAAACCCTATCTTTACTAAAAATACAAAAAAAAATTAGCCAGGTGTGGTGATGGGAACCTGTAATCCCAGCAACTCAGGAGACTGAGGTAGGAGAATCGCGTGAACGCGGGAGGCGGAGGCTGCAGTGAGCCAAGATAGCGCCATTGCACTCCAGCCTGGGCAACAAGAGTGAAACTCCATCTAAACAAACAAACAAACAAACAAAACAGACCACAAAGCTAAGATAACTAAGCTCTCCAATTAAAAATAACAGCAAAAACAGCTATTTTTTATTGGAGAGCTTAGTTATGGAGAGATAATTTTGGTATTAATGTTTTAAGGGAATTCCTAGCAGAATCAAAAACTGCACGTTTGTCCTCCAAATAAGCGACAAAGATGAAAACAGGCAGAGCATTGCCCAGACATCAGAAGGCCAA
Organism: Theropithecus gelada; assembly: GCF_003255815.1. Lineage (NCBI taxonomy): Eukaryota > Metazoa > Chordata > Mammalia > Primates > Cercopithecidae > Theropithecus > Theropithecus gelada. The sequence continues at coordinate 7,116,866 of NC_037670.1, read as the reverse complement.
ATAGAAGACTCAACAACAGAATTTTAAAATACAGCGTGAAATAGACTGACAGAGGCTGGATCCAGGAGGCACTTACACTAACGATTTGTACCTAACAGTGTAAATTCCACTGCCAAGAAACAAAGACTCTCACACTACAGGACTGTATTTGTTTAACAAATTGCTGCTTGTGAAACATCTCGCTAAAGCTAAATGACTTCAACAGTCTAAAAGCAAAGCTGAGAAGGCAATATTAATTAAAACAGAAAAGGTGACTTCTAGTGTAGACAATAGTAACGTAACATCTAAGGCAAAACTATTGAACATGACAAGCAGGAAAACTACTTATGATAAAAATCTATAATCAATAATACAATTTTGAGATTATCAAAGTTTTATTCTTTGAATCAATATAATAAATAAAATACAACCCATGGGAAAGACAAATCATAACTAGAGAATAATTTTTGTCTAGGTTTTTTGTTTTGTTTTGTTTTGTTTTGTTTTGTTTTGTTTGAGACAGAGTCTTGCTCTGTCGCCCAGGCTGGAGTGCAGTGACATGAACTTGGCTCACTGCAACCTCTGCCTCCCCGGTTCAAATGATTCTCCTGCCTCAGCTCCTGAGTAGCTGGGATTACAGGTGCCCGCCTCCACACCTGGCTAATTTTTGTATTTTTGGTAGAAATGGGGCTTCAACATTTTGGCCAAGCTGGTCTTGAACTCCTGACCTCAAGTTACCCACCCACCCCAGACTCCAAAGTGCTGAGATTACAGGCGAGAGCCACCTCACGCAGCCTGGAGAATAATTTTAATTGTTATATGTTAATGACAAATTAAGGATCCAAAAATTAAATATGGATATAAATGATATAAACAATGAAAATAAATTAGATGGAATGAATAGAACAAGTTTTTTTACTTTACTGAAAATATACCTTCTTTTCTTATGTTTATGATTATTTATACAAATTGATTATATGATACACACGAAAAAGCACAAAGATTCAAAAAAAGCATTCAATAAATATAGAATTTCAACAAATATTTTATTAAATAACAATTGTCTCAAAACTCAAGATTAAAACCACAGACTATTCAGAAAATAAGAAAACTTGCTTTTATTTTAAAACACTATAGAAACAGGCCAGGTGTGGTGGCTCACCCCTGTAATCTCAGCACTTTGGGAGGTCAAGGCAGGTGGATCACCTGAGGTCAGGAGTTTGAGACCAACCTGGCCAGCATGGCAAAACCCCATCTCTACTAAAAATACGAAAATTAGCTGGGCATGGTGGCATGTGTCTGTAGTCCCAGCTACTCAGGAGACTGAGGCAGAAGAATTGCTTGAAGCCAGGAGGTGGAGGTTGCAGTGAGCCAAGATCGTACCACTGCACTCCAGCCTAGACAATGGAGTATGACTCTGTCTCAGAAAACACACACACCGAGACACACACACATACACCCCCCGTTCCCCCACACACAAATAAAACAAACTCCACCACCAAAACCACTGTAGAAACATCTATTCAGTCATGTGCCACATAATGACATTTGAATCAATGATGAATTGTCTCTATGAACCTGGGCAAAAGAGTGAGACTCCGTCTCAAAAAAAAAAAAAAAAAAAGAATAAAACACTAGCAAGTTTCAAAAAAGGAGAGAAACTATAAATACTTGAAATTAGAAAAAAGGAGGTGTAACAATAGAAAATAATGCACTTACACATGATTATAAATGCAATTATGAGGTATACATAATTACATTCTATTAATAATGAAACATCTTAATGAGATATATTATTTTTACATAACATAAATTGACAATGGCAAATTGATCTTAGATCAAATAAGAATTTGAAATTATACTAAGGGATGAAGCAATTGAGAAATATTTAATGTAGGTGTTTTCTGCTCCCTGTCTTTACAAAAAGACAGAAAGCTATAAAATTTAACCTTTGGGCCGGGCACAGTGGCGCATACACTGTGGAAGGCCGAGGCAGGCAGATCACCTGAGGTCAGGAGTTCAAGACCAGCCTGGCCAACATAGTGAAACCCCATCTCTATTAAAAATGCAAAAAATCATCTGGGTGTGGTGGCAGGCACCTGTAATCCCAGCTACTCGGGAGGCTGAGGCACGAGAATCACTTGAACCCAGGAGGTAGAGGTTGCAGTGAGCCGAGATCGTGCCATTGCACTCCAGCCTGGGCAACAAGATCAAAACTCCATTAAAAAAAATTATCCTATAAGGTAAATGTTCCTGTTCCCAATACCTGACCAAGATAACCAAAAGTATTTTAGAATAATCTCACTTGTGAATACAAAACTATGTGATTAATAACAATGTCAATAAGTAAAATGTAATGATACATTAAAATTATAAGATAAAAGCACAAATAGTTTAAGTATAGAAGTGATCAATATTAAGAAAAACGTTAATATATTACTACAGCTTATATTACCATCTCTGAAAAATGAGTCTATAAATCAATAAATGAATAGATATTAAAAGGTGTTTTATCAGTTCAATCCATTATTATTTTAAAGTCTTATAAAGACACATAAGAATAAGAGAACACTTCCTTAATATTGTCAAGAATATAATCTAGCCTATTAATAATAATTGACATTATGCTCCAAGAAGATGTAAGCCCTCTAAGGATTTCTCTTCAAACAAAGCACCTAAGAAAAATGCCTTGCCTGCATTTTTAGTTAATTCACTTTTGAAAGTTATGAGAATCAGTTTTGTGTATCTTGGCTATCAAGGAGGTTAGAGTCTCAGCTTTTTTCTGAAAGAACTCTAAGTACCTGATATAATTTGAAAGTTTGTCCCCTCCAAATCTCATGTCAAAATATGATCTGCAATGTTAGAGGTGTGTGGGTGATGGGGGTGGATCCCTCATGAAGGGCTTGGTGCCTGCCCCAAGGTAATGAGTGAGTTCTTGCTCTGTTAGTTCACTCAAGAGCTGGCTGTTTAAAGGAGGCTGGCACCTCCTCCTCTCTCTCTTGTTTCCTCGCTCTCCATGTGATACACCACCTCCCCATTCGCCTTCTGCCATGATTGGAAGCTTCCTGAAGTTCTCACCAGAAGCAGACGCTGGCACCATGCTTCTTGTACAGCCTACAGAATCACGAGCCAAATAAACCTCTTTTCTCTCTAAATTACCCAGTCTCAGGTATTCCTTATAGCCATGCAAAATGGACGAACACAGTAACCTCGAGGCACTAGCTCTCTTCCTGCTGCCAGGTGGGGCACTGCTTACTTTCCCACCAGGCGCTGCTTTGGAAACACAGCACAATGAAAAGCAGAAAGCTCACCGTGATTTCTTAGGGGTGATCTGGTCTCAGCCCCTGATTTTGCACATGAGAACACGGACCTTCAGAAAGGAAAAGCGAGTTATGTAAGAGCAAACACTTACGGGCAGAGCTAGGGATGAATGATCACCATTTATGGAACACCTGCCACTCACTCCTCGAACAGCCTTAGGAAAAAAAATGCACTTCCTGTTACTTTTTTTTTTTTTTTTTTTTTTGAGACGGACTGTCACTCTGTCACCCAGGCTGGAGTGTGCAGTTGCATGATCTTGGCTCACTGCAACCTCCAGTTCCTGGTTTCAAGCAATTCTCCTGCCTCAGCCTCCCGAGTAACTGGGATAACAGGCGCCCACCACCACACCTGGCTGATTTTTGTATTTTTAGTAGAGATGGAGTTTCACCATGTTGGTCAGGCTGGTCTTGAACTCCTGACCTCAAGTGATCCATCCCCCTTGGCCTCCCAAAGTGCTGGCGTTACAGGCACTACTATATTCTTGCAGGTGAGAAGAGTGAGACTTGGAGGCATTCAACAACTGTCCTAAGATCACACAGTAAAAAGAAGCAGAGCAGAGCAGACAGAGTACCCAGGATGAGTTTGTCATTTTTATTTTTTATAACACTTCATAAAATAATGTTATAATGTTTATCTCCCTCTCTCTCTCTCTCTCTTTTTTTTTTTTTTTTCTGAGACAGACTCTTGCTCTGTCACCCAGGCTGGAGTACAGTGGCACAATCATAGCTCACTGCAGCCTTGACCTCCCCTGCTCAAGTGATCCTCCCACCTCAGACTTATGAGAAGCTGGGACTACAGGTGCACACCACCACACCTGGCTAATTTTTTAAATATATTTTGCAGAGATGGTGGTCTTGATATGTTGCCTGGCTAGTCTCGAACTGGGTTGAAGCAATTCTCCTGCCTCGGCCTCCCTTGTACCACTTTTAAACGTTTGTTCACTATTTATCCAATGAAGTCAGGATCAGCATATCACCTACCATGTCAAGGGCAAACCACCAAAGCAGAAGTCCAGAGCAGAGACCACATTTCTGATTTGGTATAACAGGTTGACCTATCCTGGGACCCTGTCTCTTAATCTGGTTTGGAGACAGAGTTTTGGACTGGAACTCAAATTTCCTGGTTCCATAACCTGTGTACTGAGCTATAGCACTCAGACCTCCTGATTCCTGGACAAGCGTATTTTCCTTGAGAACTCCTTTCTGAAAATTGGAAATGAACATGGCACTGTTTTCCCCTCCCAGATCATTCCAGGGGTATTTCTTGTCCACCTACTTTGTGGAGAGTAATAAGCATGGGACCAGGCAGGCAAGGTCTAGCCTCACCTAGAGGATAAGACCAGGCTGAAACATGCAACTGCATTTGTGGGCTGTGGTTTAACATTTGTCTCTGGAAATTCCAGCCAGGGTGGGGCTGGTCTTGACTTTTCTGGCAGGAATTTCTTTAGGAAGCTTTCTTTTCCGGTTCCTGATGTTTGGTTTTCTGCAGGAAGGTGCCTGTAAACCTTCCCGTGGACTCTGACCTTGCTGCTTGTAGTCTGATCTTTGCTTTGGTTTCTTTCTTGTGGGAGAAGGCTTCCACTGCACAATAGGAAGAAACCATTGCCTTGGGAATTTTCTATCCTGCAACCCTCAGCTACACCCTGCTGGAATGCTGCCACCATGACTGCTAGAAGCAGTCATGGAAGCCCACAGGATGTGCCACTGTTTTTCATGGGCTCATTTCGTGGGCCAGGCACAAGCTTCTGTTCATTCCACCTCTGGGTTTGAAGGTCAACTCTCTGCAGCACCTGTTTAATCTATTTCTATAGAGATGCTGATAAAACTTGGAAATGTCGTAGCTCAGGTATCTTCATTATGATTGGAACCATCTTCGCAAAAAAATATGACAGTGAGAGAAATACGACATAGAAAAATTACGACAGGGAAAGAAATATGACCTAACTGATTCCATCTTGCTTCTCACCTCCAAGCTGCCTTTGTTCAATCCTGGGCATAGACCTACCTAACCACAGGAGAAGTGTAATTTATAGTTCAACTTTGAATCAAGGATGAGTGTCCCTTTCTAAAACTGACCCCCTCCTTGTCCTGGTACTGAAACCACCTTTGTAAGACCCATGAAAGGCTGTGAGATTGGGATTATAGGAGGGGTCTGAATTCTGCTAAGATGTAGGCATAGTTAAATAATAACCCACCGTTGTACCATAGCTTGCTTTCTTATAATCCCTAATCACTCAGGATTCATGAAGCCAGAGGTCACAAGATTTGTGACTTCCTCAATGGCTTATATAGATAACATCACTATTGTAGAACCTAAGCGGGGCCTTTTGAGATGTTTTCCAGACTTTTGCATTGTGACAACTAATTCCATTTGGATCCATGACTCATGATTCAACCCATCCTGCGGTCCCCACCCAAAGGCTGACTCAGCACATGAGGACTGTTTTCCACACTCCTATGATTTTATCTCCAACCAATAAGCAGCACCCATTGCTTAGCCCCTCTCTGCCAAATTATCCATGAAAACTTTAGCTTCCAAGCTTTCAGGGAGACTTCTCTGAGTAATAAACTTCTATCTCCTGCTCAGCTGGCTCTGTGTTTATTAAACTCTTTCTCTATTGCAATACTGCTGTCTCGGTAAATTGACTCTATCTGTGCAGTGGCGTAGAAGAATCCATCAAGCAATTACACGATTACTCCGTAATACTTAATTAACAGCAACACTCATAAAGCACTATTTCTAAATATTTATTCAACACAGCCCTCAGAGGCCCAGTGGCATAACCACGACACTCAAGTTCTTCAAACTGATACCTTAAACTTTCTGGGCTTTGTTCACTTCCCAGATATGATAGAAATCAAGTTTCATTGCTTCGCTTTAGAAAGTCAAAATTATTTCTGATTCAAGCCCTAACCGCATCCAGTTCTCTCTCCTTCCGTAGTTTTTGCTCAAACCAAACAGGGCTTGTTGCATTTTTATCCTCGTCCACAGCATGTATTTCTACACTGCCACCCCTTTGTCCAAGCCATTTCTTTTGCCAGAGATGTCCTTCTCACTGATGGATCTCTGCCTTCCCACAGTTCACTCATGCTTCAAAATGCCTCTGAAAATAAAGATATCAAAAAGATACCTGCACTTGTATGTTTATCACAACATTATTCACAATGGCAAAGATGTGGAATCCACCTAAGTGCCCATCAAGGGAAGATTGGATTTAAAAAATGTGCTATATATACACCATGAAATACTACTCAGCCATTAAAAAGAATGTAATGAAATCATGTCTTTTGTAGCAACACGAATGGAACTGGAGGCCATAATCCTAGGTGAAATAACTCAGGAACAGAAAGCCAAATACCACATGGTCTCACTTGTAAGTGGGAGCTAAACAATGGGTACACATGGACATACAGAGGGAATAACAGACAGTGGAAATTACGAGAGGTGGGAGGCTGGGAGGGACTGAGGGCTGAAAAGTACCTACTGGGTACAATGTTCACTATTCGGGCAATGGGTACATGGAAAGCCCAGACTTCACCACTCCACAATATATTCCCTAAGAAACCTGCACTAGCACTCCCTAAATACATAGAACTACAAAAAAAATTTAACCTAAAACAAACAGAAAATCACGAAATGCTTCCAAATGACAGATGTTTTATGCTGTGCTATGGAACGTGGGGAACACATTCAAAATTCGGATAGTTTTTATGTCTGCCTCAGCAGGTTCTTTCTGCTGGGCTCCCTCTTGTCTCTGACAACCTAGGATGCATGGAGACATCACACACAAACACACACACACACGTATAAATACATATATACCTATTTACAACTACATATATACATATTTATAACTATACCTATACATACATACGTATTTATCACATCTGTCTGTGTCTGTCTGCTTATCTGTCTACCTCTGTATCCATCTATATCTATTTATCTACCTCTGTATCCATCTATTTCTATCTCTCTCTCTCTCTCTCTCTATCCATCTGTTTCTCTCCATCTATACATATCTATCTATGATCTATCTATGTATCCATCTATTGATCTCTAGCTATGTATCTATCCCTATTCATCTATTCATATATCCATCCATTTCTTTCTCTCCATCAATACGTATCTATCCATCTCTTCTTCTACACCTGTCTATGTATCTATCTATGTATCTATCTATCTGTCCTTTATCTATCTATCTCTCTATCTATCATCTATCTATCTATTCCTATTCATCTGTTTCTCTCTCTCCATCTATACATATCTATCTGTTGTCTATCTATCTATCTATCTATCTATCTATCTATCTATCTATCTATCTATCTATTCCTATCCTATTTCTCTCTCCACCTATACACATATATCTATCTATCATCTATCTATTATCTATCTATCTACTATCTATCTATCATCTATCTATCTATCTATCTCTCTCTCTATCTATCTATCTATCTATCTATCTATCTATCTATGTATCTATCTAATTTATTCTTCGCAGCATGGCTTTGTGTCATTTATCTTTTATTGCTTCCAGCAACACTCTGGGGTATAAACTAGTGTCATCCTCATTTTCAGAAGCAGAAACTGAGATGCAGAGTGATGAAGCAACTTGTCCATTTTTCCTTTGAGTTTATCCCATTGGAACTTTGGGACCCAATCTCTTATAAATATATTCTCCAGAGCATCTAGCACCATGCTTGCTTGTTAAACGAATAAACACACCAGTTTAATAAATAAGAGAATGTCTGAGAATGCTATGGTCTGATTTTCTTCCAGGCCTATTGCTGATTGGGCCCATGCATGTAATGTCAGGGGTGGATATCTTGGCTGCTATGACATATTCCATTTGAGGAATAATTTAGAAGTGTGGCCACAAGATAAAAATGTCAGTCTGGCTCTGGGTTAACCGGTGTTTCTAATTAAGCCACGATATACAGCGCTCACAGCCAAATACAGTGTGGTTCCAGTGATAACTCAGCAAATAGTGTGTTGTCTTCATTATCTCATTCCCTGACATTTCCCTGATGAGTTTATAAATCCCCATGGAATCATGGCCTCGATCTCTTTAATGAGGCCTTTAAAAACTAGGGGAAAATTATAGCAGCAGATAAGGTTGGCTCCACTGTAGACCTATTTCATAAAGATTTCTCCTCCCCCTAGTGAAGTAAATACCATTTGATAGACCAAGGAGTTTAATTCCATGTGAATTGGTCAGGGCATATGATTGAGTTAATTCTTCAAGCAGCAAACGAATATTAAAAGCAGTTTCTGTCTTCAGTGACCTAGTGGGTAACAGAAATGGAAATATTCCTTTGCTCTAGTAAAGAGGAGTAGAGGCCAGTGGCTCATGCCTGTAATCTCAGCACTTTCGGAGGGCGAAGCAGGTGGATCATCTGAGGTGAGGTTCAAGACCAGCCTGGCCAAAATGGTGAAACTCCATCTCTACTAAAAATATAAAAATTAGCTGGGCATGGTGGCTGGCACCTGTAATCCCAGCTACTGAGGAGGCTGTTGCAGGAGAATTGCTTGAATCTGGGAGGCGGAGGTTGTAGTGAGCTGAGATGGTGCCACTGTACTCCAGCTTGGGCGACAGAATGAGACTCTGTCTCAAAAAAATAAAAAATAAAAAAATAAAAAAAAGAAGGGTAGAGTGGAGAGTCTGGCTTTCATAGTCATGAACCCAAGTAACAACCTTCTAACGTTCAATGTTTACAGAGCCCCTACTGTGTGCTAAACCATGGGGTAAGTGCTGAGGTTACATCAATGGGTAGGGAACTTGGAGAAAGCTATGCAGTGGTATGGAAAGTACTGAGAACCATCAGTCCATCAATGAGTAGGAGGAATACATAACCCTGATGGACCAGATGTGTGTCTGCAGCACACAGCCCCATTTCCAACTCCTTATATGCTCCCGTTGGGATTTCAGGTGTAGAACAGGACTTGAGGCCTTGTTTCCCTCATTTCCTTGCCATCAGGATTCTGGTTTACATTCTGCTCTGAGAGTCATACATGCAAGATTTGGAAGGAGGAAGAGAAGCAGAAGCCATTTCCACTCCTCTGCCAGTGACAGGCAGAATCAAGGGTTTGAGCAGATGTACAGTTCGGCACTGCGACACCTGTTGGTGGTGCTGCGGGCAGCTGTGATCTTCCCTGCGGGTTCCTGGCCTGAGCGACACTGGTGGTTTCTTGTTTCCTTGAAGGGTAGTGCTGTACCTTAGAGATAGGAAGCGTTTCCTGACTTTTGCTGCTCTGCCCTTGATAGCATTGCTTGGATAAGACTGGGGCTCTTAGATAGGCAGGTAGATAGATAGATAGGTAGATAGATAGATAGATAGATAGATAGATAGATAGATAGATAGACAGACAGATAGATAGATAGCAATTCTAATGAATATGAGTGGCTTGTCTTCCCCTCCAATCATCTGCCCAATTATACTGAGACACCTTAAAGGCAGAAGTAGCTCTCCCACCCGTGAGGAACCCATCTCTCTTTGCTTAAAGTCTGCAATGATGTTACCTGAGAGAGTCATCTGGCAAAGAACCAGCCTCAAGAAATCTCTCAAGAGCCACCACTGCCACCTCTCATTGTCTCTAGGTGAAACCTCAGCTTTTCCTAAAGAGATGTGTGCAAGGTCTGACCTATTGTTATCAAAATAATAACAATCATTTGTAATTAGTGTTGGCAGAATCTCAAGGAATACGGATGGGAATAAATTCCAAGAGGTGTAGATCTGAAATCTGGGAATATTTTTCTTTGGGGAGAGGCTCCTAGTAATTACATTCTATATAGTTTAAGTTAATTGAAGAGTGTAGCAAATATAGGCACGGCCACATTTCATGAGGGATCTGATATTTCATGATGTAAAGTTTGTTACCCAACCAGAGAGAAACCATAGCTGAGATGCAGGCTGAGTACAAAGGGAACATGGCGTGGATAGTGGAAAAAGGGAGTTTTAAACAACACTTGTGGTCTCATAAACAATTACAAGCAAACAAGCAAAATGGAGCACTGTAAAATATATGCACCTCTCCTTCTTTGCTTTATGTAAATACTTGCTTACAATAATCAATTACCTTTTAAGATTCTTCTCCTCTTCTCTTACAATTATACGTAAGGAATATTGGTGGTGGTTAAACCATGTGTTTATTTTTTAGGTTAAAGAATTGATATGGCTTGGTTCTGTGTTTCCCACCCAAAACTCATCTTGTAACTCCCATAATTCCCACCTGTTGTGGGCGGGACCCGGTGGGAGATAATTGAATCATGGGGTTTTTCCATGCTGTTCTTGTGATAGTGAATAAATCTCACGAGATCTGATGGTTTTAAAAATGGGAGTCTCCCTGCACAACCTCTCTCTCTCTTTGCCTGCTGCCATTTATGTGAGACGTGACTTGCTCCTCCTTGCCTTCCACTATGATTGTGAGGCTTCCCCAGCCATGTGGAACTGTGAGTTCAATTAAACCTCTTTCTTTTGTAAATTGCCAAGTCTCGTGTATGTCTTTATCAGCAGCATGAAAATGGACTAATACAAGAATATTTAAGAGAGATTGGAATTGAGTAGAAGAACCAGCATCAGCCAGAGATGGATACAGTATCTGATAGGATTAGAATCTTTTTCTTTTTGGGCAGAGAGTAAGTGTATCTTTGTTTATGCAATGTAGAGCTGTATTATGTTGAGAGGAAGCATGATATTGCTGCTTTCTTCATATGTCAAAGTTAAATATGAAGAATATATGCACAGATAAGGAGAAGCCAGAGCGTTGTCTGTGCCAGGTTTTTGTCTCTTGGTATTTGGCATCATTCTCGCTTCTTTCTGTGTCTTCCCCACAGTGCAAGGCTCATTCTTTAAGATTTATTTAATCATTGTGTAGAGAGTTGACCATTTTCCATCACAGAGGGCCAGTGAATGTGAGAAGCTGCAGGATTTACCTTCACAGCAATTCAATATGAATAATAAATAAATAAAAAGATGGATTCTCTGTTGAGTGCTGAGCAATTGGAAAGAAATCTTGTAAATTTTTCTAATCTGTGGTCTTTCCCCCAAATCCAGCACATCTGCCCAAGACCTAAAAAAAGAAAAAGTAAACTTCTTTCACAGGGCTGGAGGAAACGGAGAATGAAGATTTTCTGGCCAAGAATTCAACCTTTCACCATGTTACAAACCAGACTATGGTAATACCTCTTGCTTTCCCTGTATTTTCCATTCGATTCCTCATTGTACTGGATTTTAAAAAATAACTTTGCATCATCACAAACCCTTCTAGAGTATTTCCTACACTGCAGGAGAGAAGTCAGGAGATATATTTCTTGGAATCTCCATCTCCATGTGGTTCCAAGTTAGAACTCTCCAAAGACAGGGCAAGCAGGAAAAAAAAAAAAAAAAAAATTAAAACAAGCTAACAAAAGACAAAAAAGAAAGAGGAACTTTTGGTGGTAGTAGTAGTAGTAGTAGTAGTGGTAGTAGTAGTAGTAGTAGTGGTGGTGTTGATGGCAGGTGCACATAGTCACATGGGCAGACAGCCAATATGAAGTTTGTAGTGCCTTTTGAGAAAGCTCCTGGAATTTACCTGGCTTGCAGTTGTGGGCAGCTGACATTGCTGATGTTGGCATTCTTTGAGCTTCCTGAGATTTGCTGTGGGTTCCAGGTGAGCTCTTGTTAACTACTTCATTCTCAAAGCTTCCCAAACAGTCATTCTTGCAGCCCTTCCAATAATTATGTAAGCCCTAAATGCCCTCTGTTAAAGCCTTTTCTATTTGGAATCCCTAGGGTGGCTTCTGTTTGTTGATGGAATCTTGATTGCAAGACTATAATCATGAGGTGGAGTTTTCATCCAGTGCATATTTAAACAAAGAGCAAAATGTGGAGGGGATATTGATGCAGGTCTATAAGAAAATGGCAGCAAAACAATGTTTTGAGAATTACCAAACACATACTTCATGGGAGGAACCCTCTATACTTTTCTCTGAATACGTACATTCAATGAATCACAAGAAGTATTTATTCCAGTTTATGCCCAATGGGAAGTAACAATAAAACTTAAGCTATAGGGTTAAAGCTGTAATTCTTCTTCAGAGTACACTTTTGCTCTTTCTGGTTCAGGAAGATCTCATGTGTCCAGCAGTTTACTCATCCAGACTATGCGTCGGCTTCAGAACCTGCATTACACATCTTAGAAAGGATCTGGTGTTAGTTGAAGCTTAGCTTGCAGTCTCTAAACACCGAGGCTTTTGCTTTGTTTTGTTTTGTGTCGAAGAGAGCTCAGGTGCACAGAATGGATTCATTGTAAGCCTTGGTTCATGGCGCACTCATTCTTGGTCCGTGCATGGTCTTTTGTCATTTATTTATTTGTCAATTAGTGTATCTTAATAATGCAATCAGCATTCGTGAACCCATTACGCTTGGATCCTGTGAAAACTTTCTCTTCTTCAATGTGCTCTGAAAAATACTGGCAGAATTTTGCATCTTAGCAAAAAGAGCTGCATGGTTTTGCAGGTGTCTTTTTAACTTCATCGCTGGATCTGTATCTTGGACAGATTCTACATTTTTTCCCTTTTATGTAAAAACGAGGAATAGACATTTCAAATCCTTTTTGGCAGAAAGAATAACGTCCTCCTAGTAGTCGAAACTATAAATGGATCAGTCTTGGGCAAAAATATAAATGCTTTGACGTTTCTGTTCTTCACAGTGATTTCTACATGACCAGGGTGGCATGGCTTGCATTAAAACTTCAGAAACCCTCTTTTTGGATTAATAGCTGAAATGAACCTTTTAAATGTACATATGCATTTTAATAGTAGATACTCAAAAATATTAAACAAATAATAAACACTGTTTAAAGGTTCTTAAATGGCACATCTGTGAGACTTTAATCAAAGGAAATTATACCAGAAGGCATGACAAAATATAAATGTAAAAAACACGTAAACGATTATCTCACTACTTGATTGCAAAGTTTCGACTTTTTAAAAGTACAGGTCTGAACTGAACTGATAATGAAATATAGAAAACTACATTTAAATATGAACAATTTGCTTACCACTAAATTGAACAGAGAATATATTTATGTAAAAATAATAAAACAAAATAAAATTTTGGAATTCAAAACAAGTGAAAATAACAGCAAATGAAATAGTTGAATCAATTGAAATCCAAAGTGGAAAAAAAAGTTTTCTGAAGTGATTGTTATGTAACCAAAAAGATATTCCCCTTTTTCCTTTTAAAATTATTTTAGAGAATCATCTCTACATGGAAAGATAGTCTCTAAAGTAAATGTAAACCACAAGGCCCATTCTTTAAGGTTTATTTAATTATTTCATAGAGAGTTGATCAGTTTTCATCATAGAGGGCCAGTTAATTTGAGAAGCTGCAGAATTTACTTTCATGTGAATTCAACATGAATAAATAAATAAGTAAATAAAAAGATGGATTATCTGTTGGGCGCTCAGTAATTGAAAAGAAATCTTGTAAAATTTTCTAATCTGTGATCTTTTCCCCCAAACCCAGGACATCTGCCCAAATCTCTAGGAGTAAAAGCCAAGCATTCAACCATGTTTATGATAAAACAGGGATTTCTTTTATGATGGACTACACGTAATGCAGACATCAAAGGAACCCACTCATGCGCAATTAGTGCCACAGATCAAGTCCATTTATGTTTAAGGGAACTTCATCCTCAGCCTCCAAATCTATGCCTTCTCCAGTCACAGCACATATTCAGAAATTTATAGGTTACAGTTACATCTGTAAAAAAATGTGGAGGCCCCCCTGTCTTCTAAACTACTAAGCAATAAAATAATAATTGCAATCACAACAACCTCTGTTGGACAGTGTATTAGTCTATTCTCACGCTGCTAATAAAGACATACCTGAGACTCGGTAATTTATAAAGGAAAGAGGTTTAATGGACTTGCAGTTCCATGTGGCTGGGGAGGCCTCACAATCATGGTAGAAGGCAAGGGAGGAGCAAAAGCACATCTTACTTGGCAGCAGGCAAGAGAGAATTTGTGCAGGGAAACTCCCTCTTATAAAACCACCAGATCTCGTGAGACTTATTCACTATGATGAGAACAGCATGGGAAAAACCCACCCTCATGATTTGATTACATCCCACCAGGTCCTTCCCACGACACATGGGAATTATGGGAGCTACTATTCGAGGTGAGATTTGGGTGGGGACACAGTCAAACCATATCAGACAGTGTCAAATACTTCCATTTATCTCTCATCCTCATGCCTGCAGGGTAAATACTGTTATTTGAGTTTCACAGGTAAAAAAACTGAGGAAGAAAAGTGATACAACTTGCCCACAGCTGCACAGCAGCTGAGTGATGGAGCCAGAATGTTAATACCAAAATCTTTCCCTTAAACTCACATTTGCGTGTGTGTGCTACGTTACAGCACCAACCACCTGATCTTTCCAGATGCTCCAACGCTCCCAAGGATGGAGAGAAGGCAGTCTGGCAATGTGTTAGCCAACTGAAATTATTAGAAGAATCTGTCCTGTCACTTTCAGTCACTGGTACTACCCTCTGAGGTAAAAGAAAAAATATCTTGTACCTTTTCTCCACGTGACAGATCTTCAAGTATTTAAAGACCCCTCCCTGGTACTCTAGGTTTTCTCCTCTCCAAGTAGATAGATGTTCCCAGGGAACATGTATCATTCAGAGTTTTGCAGAGAAACAGGATCCGCAGGATGTATATACACATTCACACTAGAGTCACACTAGAATTCACAGGCTCAAACTAGATCTACTCTCTCTATATATATATATGCACATATATATAATATGTGTGTGTGTGTATATATATATACATATATATATAGAGAGAGAGAGAGAAAGAGAGACAGAGAGACAGAGAGAGAGGGAGAGAGAGACAGAAAGAGAGAGAGATTAAGATTTATTTTAAGGAATCCGCTCACATGATGACTTAGGGAACTGTCAAATTCATAAGTAAATCTATAGGGCAGACTGGAAATTCAGACAGTTATAGCCTTGAGGTAGAATTCTTTCTTCTCTAGAAGCCTCAGTTTTTGTTCTTAAGGCCTTCAATTAATTGGAGGAGCCCTTACCAGATTGTCTTCTTTGCTTAAAGTAAACTGGTTGCAAACATTTATCACATCTACCAAATACCTCAAATACCTTCACAGCAACATCTAGGCTAGTGTTGAAGCTGGGCATGATAACCTAGATAAGCTGACACTTAAAGTTAACCATCATAGAACAGGTAAATGGGAAAACCCTGGGGAAGAGGGTCATGTTTTATTTCTAACAAAGCAATAGCTTAAGGGAGTAAGAGTCAGCTATTAAGAGGGCTGAGGACAGAAATGGAAAGAGAGGCCATCCCATTATACTCAGTCTGGAAAGATTATCTGCATTCTGACAGCCAAACACATGAGAAGTTTTTAAGACCTTTTCCCCTCCACAGGAGGGAAAAATCATTTCACTGACGAGAGCCACAGTGCAATCTCAGGGTCTATTTCAATGTGTAGGTAGTCCATTGGGAAACATCTCTTTAAAAGTCACTAGATTGCATCAATTGTGAGGTTACATGCACAAAGAGATAGAGTTCCAGCCACCTCTTATTCTATGGCCTTGAGACTCTTTTACCAGCCAGTTACCAACAAAAGTGAGCCAAGTTTCCACAGGCTTCTTCCTAACAGATCCTCTTACCCTCTTATGCCTAACATGTTCCTGTTCTCAAGCCTCATGCTTGGCATCTTCTGTGTATACTTCTCTTCCTGTCCCTTAAACCTAAATTAGTCTTTAGTGTTTCATATCCCTGAGTTTACTCAAACAGCTTTATGAGAAATTGGGTCAGATTCACACTAGATCTCCTTATCTTCCTCTCTCTCTCTCTCTCTCTCTCCCCCCTCTTCTTTCTTGTATGAAATCAGGAGGGTTTACTATAGTTAATCCTCTGGAAACACATTTCTAATTCCAACCAACTCTATATGTTAAATGTATCCAAGCTCCCCTCATGGAATTCATCAGACAGTTGAATTTTGTGCTTCTGACGGTATAGAGTGCACAGTGTATTAATCTGTTTTCACACCGCTTATAAAGACATATCCGAGACTGGGTAATTCATAAAGAAAAAGGTTTATTGGCCAGGCAAGGTGGTTCATGCCTGTAATCCCAGCACTTTGGGAGGCCAAGGTGGGCGGATCATGAGTTCAGGAAATCAAGACCATCCTGGCCAACATGGTGAAACCCTGTCTCAACTAAAATCCAATAAAATTAGCCTGGTGTGGTGGCATGCACCTGTAGACCCAGCTATTCGGGAGGCTGAGGCAGGGAATCACTTGAACCCAGGAGGTGGAGGTTGCAGTGAGCTGAGATCGTGCCACTGCACTCCAGCCTGGTGACAGGGCAAGACCCTGTCTCAAAAAAGAAAAAAAAGAAAAAGAGGTTTATTGGAGTCACAGTTCCATGTGGCTGGGAGGCCTCACAATCATGGTGGAAGGTGAAAGGCATATCTTACATGATGGCAGACAAGATAGAATGAGAACCAAGTGAAAGGAGAAACCCCTTATAAAACCATCAGATCTCGTGAGACTTACTACCACAAGAACAATATGGAGGAAACTACCCCATGATTCAGTTACCTGCCCCTGGGTCCCTCCCACAACATGTGGGAATTATGGAAGCTACAATTCAAGATGAGATTTGGGTGGGGACACAGCCAAACTGTATCATATGCCAACAAATGCTTGATATTGTAATCATTCTTGTTTGAGTACTGGTATGATATGAGGCTGGAAACTAGATAAAAATCAAACATTTTAGATATTTGTCTCAAAAATCATTTAGTGGAAGTGAGGTATAGTCATGACTCCAGAGGCACAGTCAGGCAAAAAACCATATCCCAAATATTAAAAGCCTGCAAACATTGCAAGGTGTTGATTAGAAGTCAAAACAAAAAATCTACAAGCATGTCGAGTACAACAGAAACCACGATATAGTTGTCCAAGCAAGGGCAAGTTCTGGAAGAAGTAGTCCTGAATGTGAACCACAGGTCACGAACAAAGAAACCCAGGGAAGGTGGTAGAAGCAGGAAAGTGGGGGTGACATGGAGATAACAGCTAAGACACCTGCTTTGGTCTGGACTGCTTTCAAGAAGTTCTCCATGTCAGCTCCTATTTCCTGATATCCTAAAAGAACATCTGGCATGTGACAGGCAGAAAGGATTCACTAAAAGGGCACAAGTTGGAGCAGGCTTATTGGACATTTAGTCAAGACAAAAGCACATCTTGGAGGTTTCCAAGAGGGCACTTTCTTTCCTTCCTTCCTTCCTTCCTTCCTTCCTTCCTTCCTTCCTTCCTTCCTTCCTTCCTTCCTTCCTTCCTTCCTTTCTTTCTGTCTCTCTCTCTCTTTCTTTCTTTCTTTCTTGTTGTTGTTGTTGTTGCTGTTGAGATGGAGTTTCACTCTACTGCACAGGCTGGAGTGCAATGGCGCGATCTCAGCTCACTGCAACCTCCACCTCCCGGGTTCAAGCGATTCTCCTGCCTCAGCCTCCCAAGTAGCTAGGATTACAGGCAGGAGCCACCACACCTGGCTAATTTTTATATTTTTAGTAGAGATGGGGTCTCACCATGTTGGCCAGGCTGATCTTGAACTCCTGACCTCAGGTGATCCACCTACCTCAGCCTCCCAAAGTGCTGGGATTACAGGCGTGAGCCACTGTGTCCAGCCGAGGAGGCTACTTTCATAGATACTTTGCTTATTGAAAAATGAAAGCAAGTTCCTCCCACAAAATAGCCTTATCTGGTCACGTTAGAGCTCTGCAGGTATCATCATCTCACCACACGTAAAATAACACCAGCCATTGGCTATTGATTATGACAATGCCTGTTCTTGTCTCCTGGGACTCATATGTGAGCACTTTAAGTTGAACTTTGCAAATGGCTCTCTCTGAGAATGAGCTTGACCAGAGCTGACATTAGTTAGATCAAGCAGAAAAAGCAGCAGATTGGTTCACTGCAAGGCCAAGAGGAGAGGAGGTTTTTACTTCCCTATGTGGAGGTGAGTCAGAGGAACAAATTCTAGTCCCACTTTTAACATGATCCAGCCAGGTCAGCATATGCAACTCACTTCAATTCCCCGAACTTCGCTCAATCTCAAAGGGATGCTGTTATAACTCAGACATCAGGGACATCAATGATCCTTCCCCTTAAGCCCTAGATTTTAACATTGTTTTCCAATCTCATTCCCTAAATTGTGGGTAGCCCATTGTCTCTCCCAAAGACTTCTGAAGATTCTGGGCGGGCTTCCATTTCCTTGCCACCTTTGGCTTAAAGCTTTGGCACTTCCTCTTGCCCGTGATATATTATCACTACAAAATGGTGTTGCTTCCCATTATCCAGACACGGAAACCATCTCTTCCCCTTGATTTCCCTCAAACTCACTTACACAAGACCTTTGTATTTGTAGCAGACTTCTGGATATTCAAATACAAACAATTTAAAATGGGATATTTAGCTTCCTTCTTCTCCAAGCTCATTATTGAGCCAGATCCTCTTTCTCTTCTCTTCTCTATTCTCCTCTGAATTTGTATTCATTCTGTTGTAGAATAGCTTCCTCATTTCTTTTTAGCACCGTCTCCTTCCGGCTTCGACTTGCATTCTACACTGAGGGGCTCATCAATGTAGTTCCCTAAGCAGAGATCCCTCCTCTCTAAAGAGACTTCCGGGCTGGGTATAGTGGTGCAATCTTGTATTCCCAGCACTTTGGGAGGCTGAGGCGGGAAGACTTCTTGAGTCCCAGAATTCAAGGCTGCAGCGAGCTATGATCTTCTGACTCTTGTCTTTAGACATTAACTGTTTTCATCTATACTTTATTTAAAGAACTTACAGTAAGCTGGGATTACAGGTGTGAGCCACCACGCCTGGCTGATTTCCATAATTTTTACCCAATGTCCCAGACATAGTGAGTTTATTATAATTAATGAACCAATATTGACATATTATAGGCATAACTACTGGCAAAATTCACAGGGACTTCTGAGCATTCATCATGCTCAGGATTTATAATGCCCTAGGAATTGTGCTAAGAATTTTCACATCAGTCAATTCGCGCATTGCCTTCAAAGCTCCTAAACCACGAGTCGACATCCTACACTGAGTTCAACCCAAGTAATCCATCAACTTGACTCATTCTAAGGTCACCTCATATAGAGTGGTTTGGAGTTTGGAATTTGTTCCCATAGGATTAACTGTAGTGAAAATATCCCGATTTCACAGAAGCATGAACAAGAGGAGAAGGAGGAAGAGGAGATCTAATGTGAATCTGACTCAATTTCTTGCAGAACTATTTGAGTAAAACTAGCAGGGATACATGCACAGATAAATCCAGATGTTTCCAGTGTAGGCATAAGAAACTGCAGTTTGGGTTCAAGGGCAAATTGTCTATGCTGGAGAGGAAGGCTGGGGATCGAGCACAGAAAAGCCTCTGCTCCTGGAGCCCAGCGCAGCCTCCATGATTCCTACTCAAGACAGAGGGCAAGGGGTTGCAGCAAAGAACTGTATCAATACCTGCTGGAGTAGCTTTGGTGGGAAGATCAGTGGGTACCACCGTAGACGTGGCTCCTCTGGTGGGCTGCAGTGGCCGTGCCTTTGCAAATGTTGACGGAAGTGTTGCTATTTGAGAAGAATATTTCAGCAGAAAAACATTGCTATAGGCAACTCTGGGAGGAAGCTTTGAGAAGAGAAGGGAAAGAGGGACATTACAAGTGCCTCTTGGAAATTCCCAGGACATTTTGTGGGCTGCTCTAGGGGGCTACATTCTTACAGATCATGTGGGAGTTGATCCGGAACAATACTTTTTGTAAGAATGCTGTCTTTAAAAAATTATTTTATAAGAGTTTTGTATTCACACAAAAAATGAGAAGATAGTGAAATTTCCCATATAGCTCATTCCCATTTTTCCCTAATATTAATAATTTATATTACTGGTTAATTTATTATAATTAATGAACTAACACTGATTCATTATTAAATAAAGTCCATACTTTGTTTAGAGTTCCATAATTTCTTTTTGAGATGGAATTTTGCTCTTGTCACCCAGGCTGGAGTGCAATGGCACAGTCTTCCCTCACTGCAACCACCTCCTCCAAGGTTCAAGCGATTCTCCTGCCTTAGCCTCCCAAGTACCTGGAATTACAGGCACGCACCACCATGCCCAGGTAATTTTTATATTTTTAGTAGAGACGGTGTTTCACCATGTTGCCCAGGCTGCTCTCGAACTTCAACTGCAGGTGATCCACCCTCCTCGGCCTCCCAAACACCTCGGGATTACAAGTGTGAGCCACCGCAGCTGGCCAATTTCCATAATTTTTACCCAATGTCCAAGACGTAGTGAGTTTATTATAATTAATGAACCAATATTGACATACTATTAACTAATGTCCATATTTGTCTAGATTTTCTTCATCTTTACCTAATGTCCAAGATGCCATCCACGACGCCACATTTAGTTGACATGTCTTTTTAGACTCCTTTTGGCTGTGGTGACTTCTTAGACTTTCCCTGTCTTTGATGACCTTGACCATTTTGAGTACTGGTCAAATATATAGTAGAATGCCTCTCTCTTGGAATTCGTCTGATATTCTTTTCATGATTAGACTGAGGTTATGGGTTTTTGAGAGGAAGATTACAGAGGTAAAGTGCTATTGTTAATACATGATATCAAGGGTTCACACTTCCTTTTTTTTTTTTTTTTTTTTTTTTTTTTACAGAATCTCACTCTGTACCCAGGCTGGAGTATAGTGGCACAATCTCGGCTCACCACAACCTCCGCCTCCCGGTCCTGGTTCAAGCAATTCTCCTGCCTCAGCCTCCCAAGTAGCTGGGATTACAGGCATGTGCCACCATGCACAGCTAATTTTTGTATTCTTAGTAGAGACAGGGTTTCACCATGTTGGCCAGGCTTGTCTTGAACTCCTGACCTCATGATCTGCCCACCTCAGTCTCCCAAAGTGCTGGGATTACAGGCGTGAGCCACTGTGCCCGGCCTATACTTTCAACATAATTTATGACTGTTGATGGTGACCTTGATCAACATCACGTGGCTGTGTAGAGTTTCCCAGGTTTCTCCTCTGGAAAGTTACTTTTTTACCTGCTTTACATACTGTAGCCTTCGGAAGGAAGTCACTATGGGCAGCCCACACTTAAGAAAAGCTTTATTCTTTTACGTTTTACCTCCTTGAGGCTGGAGTAGCTACATAGAATCACTTGGAATGCTGTATCAGAGAGTTGACGACTTTCCCGTTTATTTGTTATTTATAGATATGTATTTTTTTTTTGGAGACAGGGTCTTGTTCTGTTGCCCAGGCTGGAGTGAAGTGGCCGGATCTCAGCTCACTGCAAGCTCCGCCTCCCGGGTTTACGCCATTCTCCTGCCTCAGTCTCCCGAGTAGCTGGGACTACAGGTGCCCGCCACCTATTTACATATGTATTAACATATATATTAAAATTTATGTATTATAAAATATTTATGACATATTTATATATAAATAAGTGTACGTATATTTATATAAATATATAGTTTTATATAAAAGTGTATGTATATTTATATATAAGTATATTTTTTAATGGAAATAAGTATATATAAAAAGTATTGTATATATAAAATACTTTAATATATAAATAACTATATAAAAGAAGTATTATATATAAAATCTTTATACACATATACAAAGTATTTTATACTTTGAATCATGATTGAATTATTATATTTTTGTTCAAATTGTTCCAGCTTCAGCCATTGGGACATCTTACAGTTGGATTCTAGTTTCTTTTCAAAAATCCTCATCAAGGCCGGGCACTGTGGTTCACACCTGTAATCCCAGCACTTTGGGAGGCTGAGGTGGGTGGATCACAAGGTCAGGAGATTGAGACCATCCTGGCCAACATGGTGAAACCCCGTCTGTACTAAAAATACAAAAATTAGCTGGGCTTGGTGGCACGTGCCTGTAATCCCAGCTACTCGGGAGGCTGAGGCAGGAGGATCATTTGAGCCAGGGAGTTGGAGGTTGCGGTGAGCTGAGGTCACGCCACTGCACGCCAGCCTGGCGATAGAGCGAGACTCCATCTCAAAAAAAAAAAAAAAAGAAAGAAAACCTCTGTGCATTACTGATTCAACCCTCCTCTCTGCCCCAGAATTCTTGCCCCTGGGGACCAATGATCTGTGTAACGTCTCTGTAGTTTGTCTTCTTTAGGATGTCAGGTAACTGGAATCATACATTATGTCGCTTGAACAGGCTAGTTTCTTTTACGTGGCAATATGAATTTAATATTCATTCATGTCTCTTCATGGCTTGATAGCTCATTTCTTTAATCAGTGAAAAATATTGCATTCTATGGCTGAACTTCAGTTTGTTTATCCATTTACTTATTGAAGGACATGTCCATCTATCTTATAAATATTTTGTAGGATTTATATCTATTATTTTACATAAATATTTCACTTTTGGGGTTCAGCTGTAAATGGCATTTTTAAAATTACAAATTTCAGTTGTTCATGCTGGAAAACAAGGAAGAAATTGACATTTATATATTAACTTTGGATACTGCAATCTTTCTATACTCAGTTACTAGTTCCAGGAGATTTACGTGGATTCTTTTATATTTTCTACATAAACAATCATATCGTCTGTGGAGAAAGGTAGTTTTAATTCCTTCTTTCTCATCTGTTCTTGTCTGATGGCACTAACTAGAACTTCCAGTAAATGTCGGTTGATGCAACTTGATACAGATACATTAACTTACAAAATTCTGTAAGATAATGGCATTGTTCCCATTTTACAGATAAAGAACTTGAAGTTTAAGACATTTAATTGGTTGGGCGTGGTGGCTCATGCCTGTAATTCCAGCACTTTGGGAGGCCGAGGCAGACAGATCACGTGAGGTCAGGAGTTCAAGACCAGCCTGGCAAACATGGTGAAACCCCATCTCTACTAAAAATACAAAAATTAGCTGGACGTGGTGGCAGGTGCCTGTAATCCCAGCTACTCAGGAGGCTGAGGCAGGAGAACCACTTGAACCGGGGAGGTGGAGGTTGCAGTGAGCCGAGATTGCATCACTGCACTCTAGTCTAGGCAACAGAGTAAGACTCTATCTCAAAAAAAAAAGACATTTAATTAAGTCAGAAAAAGGATAGGCCAGGCGCGGTGGCTCACGCCTGTAATCCCAGCACTTTGGGAGGCCGAGGCGGGCAGATCATGAGGTCAGGAGATTGAGACCATCCTGGCTAACATGGTAAAACCCCGTCTCTACTAAAAAATACAAAAAAGTTAGCCGGGCGTGGTGGCGGGCACCTGTAGTCCCAGCTACTCGGGAGGCTGAGGCAGGAGAATGGCATGAACCCGGGAGGCGGAGGTTGCAGCAAGCGGAGATCGTGCCACTGCACTCCAGCCTGGGTGACAGAGTGAGACTCGATCTCAAAAAAAAAAGGATAAAAACCTAAGTATTCTATCTTTAAGTAGGCAAGCATATAGCATAGTGTACCTGTTTTTGTCACTTGCTGTCTGTGAGAGACTGAGCAAGTTGTTTATACTCTTTTAAGTATCAGTTTGGTCAAATGTAAAATGGGGATGATAACAGGCCCATCTTGTTAAATTAAATTAAATTAAATTAAATGTGTCAAAAATTTTAAGTACCTAGAAGAGTATGTTGCACTACTATGAAAAAAAAGGAAGAGAAACCAAAAAAAAAAAAAAAAAAAAAGCCCAAAGTTTTTCCTATTTCAGCATTTGCCTTTGAACCTGTCTTTATCTGAGAGTGAAAGATATTAATAGAATCAATTTCCTGAGTTTATTGTCTGTGAAATACAGACTAAGGAGACAAGCATCAGGTAAGTACTCAACAAATATTGTCTGTAGTTATTAAAATATTTACTAACTTGGGTGTTCTCCCATATTTCACTATTGCAGATATTCCTAAAATGAACATTCTTGCACACATATTTTTGCATTGAGATTGATTTTTCTGCAGACTGAAATCTGAGAAGTGGGATTGCTGGGTCCGGGATATGGATGTTGTAAATTTCAATAGCTATCACACGATTTTCCTTTAAGAATTGACTACTCTAAATCCCTCACAATGTTTTCATCACAACTCCACCAATTT
Organism: Theropithecus gelada; assembly: GCF_003255815.1. Classification (NCBI taxonomy): domain Eukaryota; kingdom Metazoa; phylum Chordata; class Mammalia; order Primates; family Cercopithecidae; genus Theropithecus; species Theropithecus gelada. The sequence continues at coordinate 7,092,440 of NC_037670.1, read as the reverse complement.
TTTTTGTTGTTGTTCCTGTTGTTTTAGACTAGGGGTCTTATTCTGTCACCCAGACTGGAGTGTAGTGGCACAATTATAGCTCACTACTATAATTGTGAGCTCAGGTGATCCTCCCGCCTCAGCTTCCTGAGTAGCTGGGGATACAGGTGTGCACTAGTGTGCCTGGCTAATTCTTCTTCTTCTTATTATTATTATTTTGTAAAGACAAGGGTTTCTCTATGTTGCCCAGGCTGGTCCCAAACTCCTGGTCTCAAGCAATCTTCCTGTTTTGGCCCTGCAAAGTACCAGGATTGCAGGCATGAGCCACCTCACCTGCTCTCAATTCAGGATATTACCAACTGTTTTCCATTTTCATCAGTATAAAAGCGGAAAAGTTGTATTTTCTTTATTTCATTATAACTTACATTTATTTCTTAGTGAGATTAAGCATGCTTATATGTCCTTTGACTTATTCATGTTTTTATCCATTTTAAAAAAATTTAATATTCATTTCTTAAACTGATTTATTATTACTATTATTTTGAGACCAAGTCTTGCTCTGTTGCCCAGGCTGGAGTGCAGTTACACAATCTCAGCTCACTGAAACCTCTGCCTCTGGGGTTCAAGCGATTCTCCTGCCTCAGCCTCTGAGTAGCTGGGATTACAGGCATGCGTCACCACATCCGGCTAATTTTGTATGTTTAATAGAGGCAGGGTTTCACCATATTGTCCAGGCTGGCCTCTAACTCCTGATCTCAAGTGATCCACCCGCCTCGAACTCCTGGGCTCAAACAATCCTTGTACCTCAGCCTCCCAAAGTGCTAGGATTATAGGCATGGGCCAATGCGCCTGGCCAAACTTAATATTTTTTAGATTTTTTTTTTTTAAGAGCACCTGTTTTCAGCACCTGTTATATGCCAGCATGGTTTCTGGGCACTAACCAAATAGACAAGATTTCTGGTCTGGCCGGTCTGAGCTTGGGTACTGACATTTTTGCTTATCGTTTTGTAAAGGAGCACTGTCAATTTCGGAAGTTCATCCTTTGTCTACAATGTGCTGCAATTTGTGGAGGGGGAGGAAAGGCAGAGACAGATACGGTACATCTTACAGATACAGTACAACCCTCCACTTTTTTTGTTGACGGAGTCTCGCTCTGTCGCCCAGGCTGGAGTTCAGTGGCGCCATCTCGGCTCACTGCAAGCTCCGCCTCCCGGGTTCACGCCATTCCCCTGCCTCAGCCTCCTGAGCTGAGGAGGAGCCTGTAGCTGGGACTACAGGCGCCCGCCACCACGCCCGGCTAGTTTTTTTTTTTTTTTTTTTTTTGTATTTTTAGTAGAGACGGGGTTTCACCATGTTAGCCAGGATGGTCTCGATCTCCTGACCTCGTGATCCCCCCGCCTCGGCCTCCCAAAGCGCTGGGATTACAGGAGTGAGCCACCGCGCCCGGCCCCCGTCTTTACAATATAAATAAATAACTGCGATAAATGTGACAAAATCCTAATTCTCACTAGGAGCAGAGGTGGCTTTTCCAAACTGGAAATGAAATCACGATTGAGTGTTGATGATGTTCTTGATTTACCACGAAGAATCAGATGCTGAGGCCCTGAGGGCATCCTTGATCACAGCTGAAACAGGGTAGGAACAGCAGCATCAAGGTCATATCCCAATCTGGAATGCCCTGATTTACAGCAATTCTTTCTTTTTCTTCTATACTAATTAAACAACACTGAGTGTTATGGCCTGATAATGAAATCTCAGGCCCAAATCCAAAAGTCAAAACTGAAGCAACTTACCCAGTGTGGCCTGATGATAGAGTCCTTTGGGGAGTAGATTGGAAATCAATAGTTTTCATCTGAGTATAGAGTGCTTTTATTCAAGGGGGCAATTTGTATCTAATCCGTGCCAATGACTTAGCACTGAACATGCAGGGCGCTGATACCCGATGTTGATAAATGACAGCAACGTTTCATTACCATTTGCGTCAGAGGAGACTGGGGTGGGCACCAATTCTACTGACTAGGACAGTTCCTGGCAGTTTGCCTGAAAAGGTGAAATTAAGCTGCTGTCCTGGAGACAGCTAAAAACACTTCTTCCGTCTTTTCTGTCAGCTGTTTTCTCACAAGGCAACCGCATTCACCATGAGAAATCAGGTCATGATCTGAAAAGCTGTGTTCTCTGAGAGAAAAACAGAACATGGTCCATATGACCTGGAAGGAAAGGATATTAAGGAAAGCTCTCAAGGCTCACGCGTGTAATCACAGCACTTTGGGAGGTGGAGGCAGGAAAATCCTTAAGGCCAGGAGTTTGAGACCAGCCTGGGCAACATAGAGAGACCCCATCTCTACAAAAAAAATTAGCCAGGTATAGTGGTGCATGCCTGTAATCCCAGCTACTTGGGAGGCTGAGGTGGGAGGATCCCTTGAGCCCAGGAGTTTGAGGCTGCAATGAGCTATGATTGCACCACTGCACTCCAGCCTGAGCAACAGAGCAAGACCCCATATTTAAAAATATGTATAATAATATATAAATTAATTAAGCAAAGGGAAACTTTCCACAACACACACACACACATACACACACATACACACACACCCTGAATCACCTTTGAAATAGCCTTCTTTAACCTGAAAATATCCTTAGAGAAGTGATCCTTTAGCTGTTTGTTTACTATAAGGTAACATCTTAAAAGGCATAATCTCCACCTGACTCTTGCTGCCTCAAAGGGCCAAATTGCGACTTTTGTGACAAGTGCATGTGATTTGTATATTGGACATTTGGGGATATGGATTATGATGTTGAAACCAACAGTGTTTGCTTTTCTCACAGTGTTGTAAGTAAGCATTCTTAGCCCAGAATTATGTTAACGAGGCAGGCAGATCACCTGAGGTCAGGAGTTCAAGACCAGGCTGGCTAACGTGGCGAAACCCCATCTCTACGAAAAATACAAAAATTACCCGGGCATGGTGTGAGGCGCCTGTAATCCCAGCTACTCGGGACACTGAGGCAGGAGAATCGCTTGAACCCGGGAGGTGGAGGTTGCAATGAGCTGTGTTCACAACACTGTACTCCAGCCTGGGCGACAGATTAAGATTCCGTTTCAAAAAAAAAACCCAAAAAAACAAAAAGTCTGTTCGTTGGAAAACACTATAGAACACAAATGAGATGTCACAACAGCCTAGTAACCCCCAAATGTTCTCTCTGTGTGACCTTCTCAGGTTTATGATGCTTTCTTCTAATTTTAAATTTAATAACAGATATTGTTTATCTAGCTTATGCTATGTAAATATATAATGTATGTATTTTGCTTATACTATGCATCTATAAGTTATATATTTTGTTTATAATATATATGTTATTTATAGACAAACATATAGACACTATATATGTATATTATATATGGCTTATATTATAGTATTTTAATTATTATATTATTGTATTATGTATAATAAGCCATATATAATACCCAATTATATATTTGAAAATTCCCAAGTATATATTAAATCATATATGTATACCATGTATATTTTATATATATGTATTGTTTGTAATCCTTAGTCTTCACAAGAACCACAAAATATGCATTATCGTATTCATTTTTGTAAATTAAAAAATTGAATTTCAGCAAGGATTGTTAGCTTGTTAAATGTCATGCAGCTGACACGTAACCCAACTTTGATTGACACGTCTATCATTCTTCCTCAATCTCAGTGTTAATATTAATAACAATGATAATCCCACTGTGTTCTAGGTACTGTTTCAAGTTTTATATATATATATATATGTGTGTGTGTGTGTGTATATATATATATATATGTATATATATTCATTTTCTCTCCATGAGATAGGTCTTATCACCTTCGCATTTTATAGGTAAGAAAACTGAGACACAGAGAGGTTACGCAAATTGCTGGAAGTCACATATTTAAGAAGGGTGGAAATGGTATTTAGACCTAGGACATTTAACTAAAGACTAGAGATCTTTCTATTATATCTTTAGGATCTATTTCTTTTATTTCTTTTTTCTTTTCTTTTTTTTTTTTTTTGAGATGGAGTCTCACTCTGTCACCCAGGCTGGAGTGCAGGGACGCAATCTCAGCTCATTGCAACCTCTGCCCCTAGGTTTAAGCAATTCTCCTGTCTCAGCCTCCCGAGTAGCTGGAATTACAGGTGCCTGCCACCGTGTCCAGCTAATTTTTGTATTTTTAGTAGAGACGGGGTTTCATCATCTTGGTCAGGCTGGGGATCTATTTCTTGATGTAGAATTTAAGGGTGGAAGGAAAACACCTTTAACCTTTTATGAACATTGCCAAGTTGCTTTTTTAGGAGATTATTCATATTTCCTCACCTACCAGCAAGGTACATGATTGCCCATGTCAGCACCCTCCTATTAAACATTTGTTTCTTGAGAAAGGAAAACCACCCAAACATCTTAGCCACTTTGGAAGGTACAGCATGTTATATTGTTACTGTTTAGTGACTTTGCAAGTTTGTCACATATTTTAGTAGATATTTATAATCCCTCCCTAGAATATAGTTCTCCCTTAGGACAATCGTCTTGAGTGATCATTTGATCATCCTGAGGAGTGGAATGGTTGAGAGCTGTGGCATCTCCCTCGTCTGGTCCTGTTGACTCTGGATGCTTCCAGCTTCCTTGCTGACTCCAAATGTCCCTGACAAAACACCCATGCCTCATTCTAGATCCACATTGAGTTCATTCATTACCATTTTCCCAGATTGGTCTTGTCATAGTGGATGTATTTGATCCTGAAGGAAGAAAAGAAAAAGTCTTTCTTGGGGACACAGGAACCAAACTCCATTTTTCCTCCATCTCTGTAGGCTGTTGGTTGTTGTTGCTGTTCCTTTCTTGTGTGACTCACTAAAAGAAGAAAAGAAGGAGAAGGAAGAGAAAAAGAAGTAGAGGAGGAGGAGAAGGAGAAAGAGAAGAGGAGGAGGAGGAGGAGAAGACAGGAGGAGGAGAAAGAGATGAAGAAGAGGAAGAGGAAGGGAAGAAGAAGAAAAAGGAGGAGGGAAGAAGAAGAGAAGGAAGAGGGAAGAAGAAGAGAAGGAGGAGGAGAAGAGAAAGAAGAGAAGTTGAAGAGGAGGAGGAGAAGGAGAAGAAGGAATGAGAAGAAGAAGGAGGAGGAGGAGGAAGGGAGGAGAAGGAGAAGGAGGAGGAGGAGGAAGGAGGAGGAGGAAGATGGGAGGAGGAGGACAAGAAGGAGGAGGAGAGAGGAGGAGGATCAGGGAGGAGGAGGATGGGAGGAGGAGAAGAAGAAAAAGAAAGAGGAGGAGGAGGAGAAGAAGAAGAAAGCCATTCCTCTGGCTTTGGAAATGACACCCAAGTGCCAGGTTCTACTAGCATTTCTTTCATGAAGAAGCCAATGAGACTCACAGCATTCTCCAGAGAAGAGGCAGCATAGAGCAGTTATGACCATAGTTTTGGAACCAGCCAGCCCTCGATTTGAATCCTGACTCAACCACTCATAACTGGGATAATGTAAGGAGATAGTGTTCAGAAGAATTTAGCACAGGGCTGGCACATAATATGTGCTCAACCAATTCTAGCTATGATCATTATTATTATTAGATTTAGGAGATTTATGTTAGGGGTATATGGGAAGAAATAGTCAGAGAAGAGAAATGTTGAGAGGAAAGGGAAGAGAGAGTAGTTCCTTAGGAGAAATAATGTCCCAATTTTACAAATTTTCCAGGAAGCAAAATCCCCCCATCTCCAATTTTAGTCATTTAGGCTCTTAGCCACGTCCTCCTTCTGATTATAATTGACAACCAAACGATGTGGCTTCCGTTTTTGAACAAATGGTGCAATGGACAGAAACTTCGAATATTCCCTTGACTAATTAGGCCACTCATCAATTGGGCTTTAGCTTATCTATTGAGTCAGAAGACGTCAGACTCAGAGTCGTTACAATGGGCAAAGACATTACTAAGAGGTCAGAGATTGGAAAAGTTGAACCATATCTCCTGGTAAGATTTTTGTGAGAACTTCATTTTCTAAACCTGCCTCTCCATATCCCAAAGATTTATACAGCTGATTTAATCCTTTGATGTGAAGCTGAATATACCTGTGGCTTCAAAAATGTCAAAAATATTGCTGGAAAATGAAAATTTCAGGCTGCCAACTTCATGGTCTACATGGAGTCATAGAAACTGGTTAATTCTTGCCATTCTATTATTTCCATAAGTTCCCTACTTCACTTCCCATATACAAACAAAATAGCTGAACCCTTCTTTACACACACACATTTATTTATTCGATGACCATCTGGATTGTCACCCTCCGTCAGCTTAGTCATACAACTAACTGGTCAACACGGTGATAAAGCTCAATTTCCTCCACCTCCAACTCTCTCACATCTGGCTCTTCCATCCCATCCTCACTGCTCTTGTAGTTTTGTGAAATCTTGTGTCGTTTTGCATGCTATTTTTTCTCATTTTCCCCCAAATTATCCTCCCGCCAAAGCTATTTTTCTAAAGTGCAAATAGTCACATAGCATTTTCCCACGTATGCGAATTCTAAGGCTCCCAAACGTCCATGGTAGTGCTGCCAATAGACAATGATGATGGGAATGTTCTGTATCCGAGTTATTCAGTATGGTAGCCACCAGCCACATGTGGCTATTGAGGATGTCAAGACTGGTTGGCTAGAATTAGAAATGGAATTTTAAAATTTTTAAATTAATTTTAATGTAAATAGCCATATGTGGCTAAAGTGGTCCATATTGGATGCTGCAGATCTGTGGAATAAAGACCAAGTTAAGTACAGTATGGGGACGCCATGCTAATGGCAAATGATGGAGAGCCTCCAAGATTTAGCTGCTGACTGCCTTTGTAGTCCCAGCTACCACTCTTCTCTGCCTTGTTTTTTTGACAGCAATACAAATACCATGTAGCTCTTCCAACATACTTTTCCGGGCAATGCTATGATGTCTTTGTACAAGCCATTCCTTTGGCCTTGAATATCCGCCTCTCCTGACTTTGTAAAACTGACATATCCTGTAGGATCCTTTAAAATAGATATGGGAAAGAAATCACTCTATCAAAAAGATCTTCACTTCTATATTTATCATGGCACTATTCAAAATAGCAAAGATAAGGAATCAACCTACATGTCCATCAAAGGAGGACTGGATAAGGAAAATGTGGTATATATCTACTATGGAATACTACTTAGCCATAAAAAAGAATGAAATTATGTCTTTTGGAGCAACATGGATGGAACTGGAGGCCATTATTTTAAGTGAAATAACTCAGAAATGGAAAGTCAAATCCAACATATTCCCACTTATAAATGAGAGGTGAACAATGGAGGTGGGAGGCTGGGAGGAGGGTGAGTGTCAAAAAATTACCTATTGGGTATAATGTTCAATATTTGGATGACAGGCACACTAAATGCCCAGACTTTACCACTACATGATATTTGCATGGAAGAACCCTGCACTTGTACCCCCTAAATATATAGATTAAAAAACAAACAAACAAACAAATAAATAAAATAGATCTGAGACTTATCCCTCCAGAGAATCTTTCTTATTTAACCCAGAAAATCAATTTCTTTCTTAGTTTGATTATTTTTTCCTCTGTAGGTGGTTTTACTATTGCACTGAAAACATTAAATTATAATTACTTACCAAACTGTCATTTTCTTAAGAACAAATTCATGACTTCAGTTGTTTGTTTTTCTAGCATCTGCCACATTACCCAGGATAGAGTGGTCACTTAATAAATGTATGTTCAATTAGATGTCACTGAATTATTTCCTTGACCTGAAACAGAAGAAAAAATTATTATTTAACTGATTTTTTTTTCTAGTTCAGTGAATATCCTTTAGATTCAGTTTTAAGTAAAGCACCAAGAAATCTCATTTCCTTAGCAATAGAAAAAGAGTTGGGGGTAGAGTGAGATTACTGAGTAGAAAATAAGCTGCAAATGTCAAATATCCGTTTTCACCTGTTCATTCAGCCCAGACAGTTTGAGAATCAAAACACATTAAAAGTACAAAGCCTCTTTTCAAAAAATATTTTTTTATCGTAAAATTGTTTCTCCTACAACCTCTTGCCAAATTTTGGTTGCATTTAAAATATATAAAGTGCCAGTGTTTTCAGGAAACATATATAAATTAGATCTGTCCTTTGCACGATTTAAAATATTACAGTTATTTCTCCAGGTGGAGGGAATCAATTTTTCTTTTAGTGAGTTCATTCCTTTCACAGATGTCCATACAATTAATAGACTCCATGTGGATATCTATGAATCTGACCTGGAAAACACCATGAATTGCTCTCTCATTTTTCCCCGGCTGCTCTTAAATCTAACACATAATACTAGCTAGCAGAGTTTAGATGCACACCTAGGCTTTATTTATAGGGAACTAAAATAATATTGGGTTCTCATATCCAAAGGATCTAACGGACTCTGAAAGGCAGAACTCAAAAGTCCGACATGAGACTGAAGCCTCACATCTGTACAGCATTTCGCAATTTGCCAAGCACATTTAACCCTATTATCTCATTGGATTGTTACAAGAAACTTTTGAAATAAACAGAGCAAAACTCACTATCTGCATTAATAAGAGAGAGAGAAAGAAAGCAAGAAAAGCAAGAAAGAAAGCAAGAAAGAAAGCAAGAAAGAAAGCAAGAAAGGAAGGAAGGAAGGAAGGAGAGAGAGAGAGAGAGAGAAAGAAAGAAAGAAAGAAAGAAAGAAAGAAAGAAAGAAAGAAAGAGAAAAAAAAGAAAGAAAAGAAGGAAGGAAGGAGAGAAAGAAAGGAAAGAAAGAAAGAAAAGAAAGAAAGAAGAAAGAGAGAAGAAAGGAAGAAAGAAAGAAAAGAAAGAAAGAGAGAGAAAGAGAGAGGGAGGGAAGGAGGGAGGGAGGAAGGAAGGAAGGAAGGAATGAACGAACGAAGGAACAAAGGAATGAAGGAACTGATGGCTCTGTGACTGATCTGACATGTCCAAGTTCTTACAGACATTACGGCAGGGATAGAAATCTTCTTTAGCCGGGCCAGAGCTATTTTCCCTACTCACTCCGCTGCTCAGATTATGGGTTGGCCATATCCCCTTTGGGACCAGGATCTTGCAGCCAACCGTCCAAGTCTTCCCAAAATTGCAGTCTCAAAGTAAAAGTGTGTTCTCACCATGCCATCCCGTTATCTTCTTTCTGGAATGTTGCTTCTAGTAAATGAGGGGGAAAATTGCCAGTGACAGCTTGATAAGTACCCCCAGCCATGGTTGACAGAGGTTACCTTCAGCCACTAGGTGGGAAGTGGTCTCCATGGAAACCCAGAGGCAGAGTTATTTCTCAAACACTTTCCAGCAGCAAGAGCTCAATTACAAACTTCGTGAAGAGTTTGAATGTGCTAAAGGTTGAATCAGACTGGAGTCATACCTCTGAATAGGGGAAAAGGAGTCCAAATAATCAAAAAGTATATTTCTAAAATTTGTCTCTGGGTCACTGATGTGTGTGTGTGTATACATCATATTGTATATCCTTTTAATCCAATTTGATACAATAATACCTCTACTTAATTGTCTCCTGAATTTAGGATTTTGGTAATACCCTAAAGGTGAAGGCATGTTATTATGAGGATATTACAAACATTCTTTAACCAAACCTTGTATGGAGTCCAAATGGGGCGTACTTAATAATAAATGTGACTTTGTCTCAAGTGTTCATATAAGGTTCTCTGGTGTTTTACATCAATGGATCAGTGAGTCTTACAAAACACTCCAATAAAGTACTGTACTTTTTTTGCCAGATGCATTTCATAAACAAGAAAATTAAGGTATCTCTATTTTCCACTAAGGACCTGGAATGAAAAGGGAAACATCTGATCAATCACGTATTCAGTCCTTCCCCAAATACCAATAGCTTGCCCTACAAATATGAACTTCCCACTACATCTCTGGGGACCTCATGTTCCTTAGGAGGGGCCTACTATAGACTGTCCTGAAGATCAAAGACTCTCTTAATTTGTATTTTGTGTCACACCATTGGCTAAATGTTTCCACTTGAATTCAGATGCCTTGGCAGAATGTAAATATGGAATAACACAGAGATAAGTGATATGGTTTGGCTGTGTCCCCACCCAAATCTCATCTTGAACTGTAGCTTCCATAGTTACATGTGTGGTGGGAGGGACCTAGTATGAGGTAATTGAATCATGGGGTTAGGTTTTGCCTATGCTGTTCTCATTATAGTGGATAAGTCTCATGATATCTGATGGTTTTATAAAGAGCAGTTTCCCTGCACATGCTCTCCTGCCTGCTGCCATGTAAGACATGCCTTTGCTCCTCCTTTGTCTTCTGCCATGATTGTGAGGCCTCCCCAGCCATGTGGAACTGTGATTCCATTAAACCTCTTTTTCTTTATAAATTACCAGTCTCAAGTATTTCCTCATAGCAATATGAAAATGAACTAATACAATAAGTAAGGGTAAAATATAAAATAGAACAAACTCTTAGTCATTCATGGGAGAATTATCTACAACTTGTGTTTAGTACCAAGCAGGTAACCTCTCTTTTTTCTGCTTCTGAATTACTCACTTAAACCATGAGTTGTTGTGAGTCTAAGCAAATGATATAATTTCAATTACAAAAAAAAAAAAATCGTGAGAACTTGTATCAGTTATTTATTGCTGTGTAACAAGTACCCCAAGCCTAATTGCCTAAAATTTATAGTTTTTCATGGTTTTGTGTTCAGCTGGACGTTTCCTTCACTCCTTGCCCTACTGGCTAGAGTCATGTATTCAGCTGCATTGATCAGGGAGTTTGACTGGGGTTAGAATATTCACACTGATGTATGTCACTCACATGCCTGGGAGCACATACCGTGTAACCTGAATGGCTGGTGGTTGGTGGGTCCCCTCTCTCCACCAAGATACCTAGATTCTTAAACAGGGGTTCAAGAGAATAAAAGCTGAAGATGCTAGAACTTTTATGGACTAGGCCTAGAATTGGTACAATGGTATTTCCATTGAATTCTTTTTTTTTATTATTTTTTGAGACAGGGTCTGGCTCTGTCACCCAGGCTGGAGTGCAGTGGTGCAATCATGGCTCACTGCAGCCTTAAATTTCCAGGCTCAAGTGACCCTCCTCCCTCAGCTTCCTGACTAGCTGGGTCTCTAGGTGCATGCTACCATACCCAGCTAATATTTTGATTTTTTGTAAAGACAGGGTCACCCTATGTTGCCCAGGCTTGTCTCAAATGCCTGGGCTCAAGTCATCCTCCCGCCTTGGTCTCCCAGTGTTGGATCACAGGCATGAGCCACCATACTCAACCTGTACTGCCTTCTGTTGATCAGAGAGTTAAAGTCCAGGGAAGATTCAAGGGAAGGAGAGGGAGAGTCTACCTCTTAATGGGAAGGGCTGCATATGCATGCAGGGATTTAAGAATCGGACATGGAGAGAGTTATTTGTGGTCACCTTTGGAGATAACCTACTGGTCTTCCCTATAGCCACAACAATTTATGTGACCTCATATGCAAATTTTACCCATCCGCCCCAAAGACACTCAGTTTCAACCAAACAGTGCCTCAAGCTCAGGCCCAAAAGCCAGGATTTAAACCAAGTTTGGATGTGGCTGGATATGGATGGATATGGTTCCTACTCAGATATGGTTCCTCTTGATCTGGACACTTGGAAACCAAAACAATAACCACTATCCAAGCTATCAACTCCCCCTAACCTACAAATACACTCAACATACGTGGTGAAATAAGATACCCCTGATGAAAAAGTGTCTGTCATCAGTTTCCCTATCTGTGGGGCAGGAAATGTTTCTTTATTAGGGCTTAGTTCTGCACTATGGGAGTGTTTCCCTAATCCATGATTCTCTGCTGTGGGTTTTGCTCTCAGAGCCCTTGGCTCTGCCCTAGGAATCATTCTTCTTCTTGCACAAGAAAGAGCCCGTGCTTACAGCTGAGTAGCTTTCTCAGCCTGCTTCCTGCCAATATGTTGTTACTTTGAATCTCTCATTTCAGTTCAAATGTAATTGCCCAACTGGTTCTTCCTGCCTGCTGCACAGATAGAGCCAATTTATTGAAACAGTGGTATTGCAGTAGAGAAAGAGTTTCATAAATGCAGAGCTAGCCAAGCTAAAGGATGGGAGATTATTGCTCAAATAAACCTCCCCAAGAACTCAGAGGCTAGAGTTTTTGTGGATAATTTGGCAGGCAAGGGCTAAGGAATGGGTGCTACTGATTGGTTGGGGATGATATCATAAGGTTGTGGAAAACAGTCCTTATGTACTGAGTCAGCTTCTGAGTGGGGCCCACAGAACCCACTGAGTCATGAGTCACAGATCTGGGTGGAGTTAGTCGGTCACTACAATGCAGAAGTTTGAAAAACATCTCAAAAGACCAATCTTGGGTTCTTTGATAGTGATGCTATCTATAGCAACAATGAGAAAGTTACAAATCTTGTGACTTCTGGCACAGTAAATGATTCTAGAAAGGCAAGCTTTGCCTACATTTTCAGAATTCAGGCCCCTTCCATAATCCTACCTTTGTGGGCTTTTATTAGTTGTACAGAGTCAGTTTTGGTCCCAAGCAAAAAAAAAGGTTAGTTTTAGGGAGGGACTACTATCATCCTTGCTTCAAAGTTAAACTATAAACTAAATTCCCTCCATGGTTAGCTTGGCCTACATCCAGGAATGAGTGAGGACAGCTAGCCCATGAGGCTAGCTGTGAGATGGAATCAGCCATGGTAGACTTCTCTGTCACAAGCAGGGGTTGTTTTGCTGGTACAATTGTTTCAAAACTTTGTATGTTTCCTATGAATCTTAAGGAGTTCAATCCTTACCCCCAAAGGCACATCCATAATTCCCTCTAAAACATGCTTCTCTCTACTTGAGATCTGTCAGGCTGATGTGGGACACATCTTTAAGATTCTTGGACAGTCTATCGTCTAGCTTTGAGAGTCTACCACCACCACTTAAATCTTTTGAAGGTCTTAAAAAGAGATCTTGCAACCCAGATTCAAGAGGAACATACTGACACTTGTGGGGGGTGGGTGTTATGATGGTTAATATTGGGTGTCAACTTGATTAGACTGAAGGATGCCTAGATAGGTGGTACAGGATTGTTCCTGGGCATGTCTGTGAAGGTGTTGCAAAAGTAGATTAACATTTGAGTCAGTGGACTTGGAGAGGAAGACCCACCCTCAATGTGGGCGGGCGCCATCCAATCGGCTGCCAGCGTGGCTAGAACAAAACAGGTAGAAGAAGGTGGGATGGTCTGGCTTGCTGAGTCTTCTGGCTTCCATCTTTCTCTCATGCTGGAAGATTCCTGCCCTTGGACATCAGCCTCCAGGTTCTTCAGTCTTTGGACTCTTGGACTTATACCAGTGGATTGCCAGGGGCTCTTGGGCCTTTGGCCACAGACTGAAGGCTGCACTCTTGGCTTCCCTACTTTTGAGGCTTTTGGACTCGGACTGAGCCTCTACTGCCTTCCTACCTCCTCAGCTTCCAGACAGCCTATTGCAGGGCTTTACCTTGTGATTGGGTGAGTGAATTCTCCTTAATAAACTCCCATTCATTTATACATATAGCCTATTAGTTCAGTCCCTCTGAAGAACGCTGGCTAATACAGGTGCTATGATGCTCATGGGTGAGAGGCATTAGTGGTGGCTATGTTTGGGAACAATGCACCACAGAGCTGAAAGGGACCTTAAAAATCATATGATTGTACTCATTTTGGACCAAAATTAGCCCATTTTATTTATTTATTTATTTATTTATTTATTTATTTATTTATTTATTGAGATCGACTCCTGCTCTGTTACCCAGGCTGGAGTGCAGTGGTTCACTGCAACCTCTACTTCTTGGGTTCAAATGATTCTTGTGTCTCAGCCTCCAGAGCTGGGATTACAGGTGTGCACCACCACACCTGGCCAATTTTTGCATTTTTAGTAGAGATGGGGTTTCACCATGTTGGTCAGGCTGGTCTTGAACTGCTGGCCTCAAGTGATCCACCTCTCTCAGCCTCCCAAAGTGCTGGGATTACAGCATGGGCCACCGCACCCGGCCTGAGCCCATTTTAGAGATTAAAAACTCGAGGCTTAAAGAGAAGAAAGGAGTTGACTACAGTAACAAAGCAAGAAAGATAAATCTTGTCTTGTATGTAGGTTGGGAGTGCTGTCTACCACATTTCCCTTCATGCTTAGTTGAAAAGAAAAACTGCTTTAAAACTCTTTATTAGGCATATCAAAGATCAACTATCTTTGATGTATCTTTTTAAAAAATTCATAACATTGCCATCGTCCTTTAATATGCAGAATAGAGTTGACTGTATCAGAAAGATATAAAACCAGAGAACAGCATGCAACACGAAGTGGGAAACCAATGTCCCGATTCTTGTATTTTTAGTGCGTGTGGAGGAAAAAGAAAACGTCTTTCACTGGGAGGTTATAAGGATGCTACTTTTCATTCATTCTTCATCCGTTCACTTTTAAACACCTTCTATGAGACAGACTATATTCTTCACATGGGATATTGGGCCTTTGATAGACTCTTAAAGGGATGCAGGCAGTTGATAGCTGGAAATATAAACATATAGTGAGAAGAGAGCAAGCAACTTTACCTGGAGCCGCTGAACGATGTCTTGCAGAAGAAGGAGCAGAAATTCAACAGGGGTCGGTGCCTACAGGCAGACCTGGGAGAACAGGCTGCCTGCAGTTGCAGTTGGATGCGATTAGAATGGAGTGTGAATGGTGGGCAAGGGTGGGAAGGGAGATGCTGGGGAGGTTGGAAACATCAAGCAGCACTTTGAGTTGGACGAGGAAGCTGCAGAGTCAGTAGCTTCATAAGCAGGAGTGGAAAGAAGGCAACATAGCAGTTTCTGTGCCAATCTCAAATTAGAGTTTCTTTCTCCCCGGATTAGAATTTAGAATTTCTAATTTATTGGGCAACATAATGTCTACTCAACCAAGTTTCCTTTTTTTTTTTTTTTTTTTTAGATGGAGTCTTGCTCTGTCCCCCAGGCTGGAGTGCAGTGGTGCAATCTCAGCTCACTACAACTTCTGCCTCCCAGGTTCAAGCGATTCTCCTGCCTCAACAGCCGAGTGGCTGCGGCTACAGGCACGCACCAGCATGCCGGGCTAATTTTTGTATTTTTAGTAGAGACAGGATTTCACCATGTTGGTCAGGCTCGAACTCCTGACCTCAGGTGATCCGCCCATCTCGGCCTCCCAAAGTCCTGGGATTACAGGCGTGAACCCCTGCAGCCGGCTTCTTTTGTCTTTTTTTGTTTGTTTGTTTGGTCATTGATGTTCCCTATGATAACACAACCTCATCACAGGAACCATGACCAGAGATATTTGAGGGAGGCAGCTGGCAGAAACACACATGGTCATAATATGAGCTAGTCTTAGCAAAGACACATGAGTGCTAAGAAAGAGACTGTGCTGAATGCACCTACATTTTCCATTTGGGTCATGCCTTTTACCTCCCTGCTCCCCCCGCCCCCACCCCACCCCCCAAAAAAAGCATTTAGAATTTCCTTTCAAATCATTTATCCCTGCCTCAGGACTACTGCCATGAGACAGTTGGAACAGAAGTTGTAGAACATGCTTTAAGCAAAGTGAGTATACATTATTTGAAAACATCATTCATTTTTAGAACCTGCAGCATTTCACCAAAATGAACATTAGGGATCGTTTAGCTGAAAAATCTGCTGCAAGATAAAAAACAAAAAACAAAAAACAAAAAGGCCTCATTGTTCTGTGCCCAGATAAACCTGGGCAGGGTGACTTTGATCAGATTTGTGTTCAACCTCCGAAGGCTGGCTGCCTATTTAACCTCAACCGCGGCTCAAAACAAGGCTGGGGCCAGACCAGTCATATTCTCAAAGAGGCAATCAAGCCGCCTAGCAAAGACAACAGAGGCAGCAAGAGGGCACGGTGCCATGAAATAAATTAGAATGAACATCCCATTTTTATCTCCATGGCAGTCAGCCCATTCCATTCTTTGCATGCTATTTTCATATGTTAACAGCAGTTTGAGAGCTGAATAGGAAGGGAGGAAGAATAGTTTAATGAAATGAGAGGGGAAGAGAGAGAGGGGAAAGAGAGAGAGAGAGAGAAACATTTGTCGACTATTAATCCAGACCTGGTAAAACCTGGTTGTCTATTGCAACCAAATGTAAGTGGAAATTGTTTCACGGGCTTGCACTGAAATGATGGTATTTTCTTCACTCATCTCGACCCTTTCTGCCTCTCTGTTCAACCTGGCTTCCATGACTTTTGCAAACTTTCAGTAAAGACATTGACATTCCCCTGGGTCTTCTCCAGGGATGTGTCCAGTTGGGGTTATGGAACCCTAATCTGGCGCTTAGAACTCTTTTCTGGTGGAGGGAGGAGAAACTGTCACTTCTCATCCCTCTCTCCCAAGGGCTCAGCGGTCCTCCCACTCACACATCCTTCTGGTTTCCTGCACTCATGAAGCACTGCAGAGAGCATGATACCTCATGATGGGCTGGGTGCCAAGCCCTGAGATCGCGTGAGAAAATGGCCAGTTTCAATGGCAGATTTTGTCCATTAAAACCTATTACTAGTTTCCTCCCAGAACCCAGCTGGTTCCATTATAGAAAATTAGAGTGAAATGATGTCAGGTTTGTGCCATAAAAATGAATAGGAATCTTGCTTTTCATTATTTTAAATTGCAGATTGTTGCACTGATATGTATTTATTTTTGTCATTTCTTTCTGGCCCTGGTTGAGGGTCTGAGCCCTGAATAATGAATAAGCAGAAAGACACATGTTGGCACTTGAGCCTTGCCTGTGTCACCCTGGTTTTTCCTTCCCATTTGTGACAAATTCAAAAAATGCAACACTCTTAAATGGGTTTGTAATCTGTACTCTTTTAAACTGTCACTCAGTCTCTGTCTCAGAAAATAGGTTATTGAAACTACGGAGGAAATATTTCATAGAGATTTCCACATTGCAAACTTGCTTTCAGGCTTAGAGGCAGTCGTTCAGTACTTTAGAATTAAAATAAGAACTTGGAGTAATTGTGCTTATTGAGATAAAGGAGGCTTATTTGGAAATGCCAAATGCACTTTAGCAACCTTAAACATGATGACTTCTTTTGTTTGGGAATAATCGAGATTTTTAGATATTTCTTTCAGACCCAGCATTTTTCCATGGTGAAACTCACGAGTGGACAAAAAGGGAGAGCAACAGTTACTATAATAGTAATGAGTGTGCGTGCGTTTTAGTCTTTTAATGTTACCAAGATTTTTTTATCTTGTTGATTTAGCACTTAAGTGGCTACTGAAAGTATAAGGACTAAAAATATATTAAGCCCTGGAATTACTAGAGATACGAGAAGCAGCTGAAGTACTATGGAGATAAGAGAATTTATACCCCAGGGCAGACTTGATTTTCACGAATATGTACAACTCACAATGGCCTCTAGTCTTAGAATCGCAGAACAATACAAATGAAAAAGCCTAGCAAACAAATAGTAATTGCTTGCCTTTAAAACATTTTTAAACACCATTGTTTTAGTTTTGTTTGTTTTGTTTCGTTTGAGACAGGGTCTCACTCTGTTGCCCAGGCTGGAGTGCAGTGATGTGGTCACAACTCACTGCAGCCTCAACCTCCCAGCCTTAAGCAATCCTCCCACCTCAGCCTCCTCAGTAGCTGGGACGACAGATGCGCACCACCATGCCATGCTAATTTTTTAATTTTTAATTTTTTGCTGAGACAAGATCTTGCCATGTTGCCCAGGCTGGCCTGGAACTCTTGGCCTCAATTGGTCCTCCTGCCTCAGCCTCCCAAAGTGCTGTGATTATAGGCGTGAGCCAGCACGCCTAGCCTAAATATTATTGTTTTCATACACGCATAAAATGTCCAGGCACATTTTTTTTTCTCAGTTTACTAATTTAAAAATGCACCTAGTAGATCTCAGGGAAGACAGTGGCATGAGGAGCAATCCCACAAACGTCTTCGACTCAGTCCCATTCTTCTAGATGAGACAGAGTCAGAGTCCACTCTTATTAGCAATGGCCACAATAAATGCAGAACCGGGGCTGTCCCTGAAATAGTGCCATAGTGGAAGACACACTTGATAGCAATAACTTAAGCACACCCTGAGAATAGCACTAAGGTCTAAGGAAATGTGTGTTCAAAGTTCCAGCTGGGCATGGTGGCTCATGCCTGTAATCCCAGCACTCTGGGGGGCCAAGGCTGGTGGATCACAAGGTCAAGAGATCGAGACCATCCTGGCCAACATGATGAAACCCCCGTCTCTACCAAAAATGCAAAAATTAACTGGGCGTGATGGTGTATGCTATAACCGCAACTACTCCAGAGGCTGAGGCACGAGAATCACTTGAATCTGGGAGGCAGAGACCGCAGTGAGCCGAGATGGCACCAATGCACTCCAGCCTGGGTGACAGAGCAAGATTCTGTCTCAAAAAAAAAAAAAAATGGTGGAAGCTTATTCATTAGGCTTCAGATCTTGGTTGCAGTAGTTCTCTTGAATAAATAGTATTTCTAAAACCAGTTGGTGATTTCCACCAGGAGGTGCCAATAACAAGATACAGGCTCTCATAAAAAAGAATGAGATCGTGTCCTCTGCAGCAACATGGATGGAGCCGGAGGCCATTATCCCAAGCAAACTAACGCAGGAACAGAAAACCAAATACCTCATGTTCTCACTTAAAAGTGGGAGTTAAACATTGAGTACACATGGACACAAAGAAGGGAATAACAGACACTGGGGCCTCATTGAGGGTGGAGAATGAGAGGTGGGAGAGAATTGAAAAACTATCTATTGGTGGCTGGGTGCGGTGACTCACACCTGTAATCCCAGCACTTTGGGAGGCCGAAGCAGGTGGATCAGGAGGTGAGGAGATCGAGACCATCCTGGCTAACACGGTGAAACCTCGTCTCTACTAAAAAAATACAAAAAATTAGCTGGGTGTGGTGGTGGGCGCCTGTAGTCCCAGCTACTTGGGAGGCTGAGGCAGGAGAATGTCGCGAACCCGGGAGGCGAAGCTTGCAGTGAGTCAAGATCACGCCACTGCACTCCAGCCTGGGCAACAGAGGGAGACGCTGTCTCAAAAAATAAAAAAGAAAAAAAAGAAAAGAAAGAAAGAAAGAAAAAAAAGGAAAAAGAAAAGCTACCTATTGGATACCATGCTTATTACCTGAGTGATAAAATAATCTGAACACCAAATCTCCATGATATGCAGTTAACCTATATAACAAGCCCGCATATTTGGACCTCTGAACCCAAAGTTAAAACAAAAACAAAAACAGATGCAGACTCCAAAAAATAAGAAATAAGGTGCCTCTCTGCAACTTGTTCTCCAGCCAGAACTCAAATAGGACAAGCCACAGAGGGTAGATGCACGCCCCGTCGCATGGCTCTAGACGTGGGTGTTTCTCTTTATGTGTAACTATGCTCTGCTCATGGGCTCAGAGACCTGCACCTACACTCGGGATGCTCTCCAGCCTCAGCTCAACACCGAATTCCTCCACAAAACTCACAGATCATTGCTTTTCAAACAAAGCTAACACAACAACAGATGCAGATGTTTCAGAAAGAGGTCTTCAGAGAAATCATTTCTCTGGGTCATGGGTCTTGGTGGAGTCATTTCTGAAGGGTGTTTTAAGCTGAACAGTGGTCACCTACAGATATAGGGTATCAGGTTTCAATCCTTGGAACCTCTAAATGTTATGTGATTTGGAGAAAGGGATTTTGCAGATGTGAATAAGTTGAGGATCTTGAAATGGGGAGATTATTCTGGATAATTCTTTGGGTCATAAATGCTCACGAGCATTCTTTTAAGAGAGGAGCAGAGAGAAATTAACACATAAAGAGAGAAGGCAATGTAAAGACAGAGCAGAGAGAGACTTGAAGATGCTGGCCTTGGAGAATGAAGTGATGTGACCACAAGCCAATGAATGCTAGCAGCCACAGGGGACAGGAAGTAGCAAGGAATGGATCCCCCTCAAGAGCTTTTGCAGGAAGAGCAGCCCTGCCAACACCTTGATTTTGGTGTAGCAATGCTGATTTGGGATTTTTGGTCTCTAGAGAGAATAAATATCTGTTGTTTTAAGCCAACAATTTGTAATTTATTATAGCAGCCACAGGTAACTAATACAGTAGGAACAAAAAAGAAAGATGATGACAAGAAGACAAGAAATATTTGATGACAATAGAGGGAAGAAGACAATGTACCATCCTTCCTAAAATTAATGCTTCACTCCCTTATGAAGTTAAACAGAATTCTGAATGTGGGATCTGTGGGGTTTTGAGGGTACATAGGCATGGTATATAGGGTATGAGGGTATATAGGGTTTTGAGGGTATATAGGCATTTATTGAAATGGCTGTGAATTAGATGTAGGCATAGAGCAAATCACTCCAGAAGCACAAGAGAGTCTGGCAGAGCAGTTTATAAGCCAAAAGGAAAGGGCTTCCATTGCAGTAAACTATCTCAAGTGTGGCATCAATGAGCAAGGCCAAGGACATGGTGATGGGGAGGAGAATAAGTTTTTCCCCTTCCCTCCATAGCTACTGAAATAATCTTAAATTTTGTGTTTGCTAATGAAACAATATAATTCTGTGCCAGTAATACTTGCAATATCTATTCCTGGTATATGACTACCACCTGCTTTATTGTAATAGGAAAACAGATTAAACAGAGTTTAATATTCATAAAATTTTTCAGTTGCATCGTTTGAGTCAACCATGGGAAATGGCAGAGAATACGTAAACAAACTGGGATAACTAGAAAAATCTATACACACACACACACACACACACACAGACACACACACACAGAGACACACACATACCACAGATATAACATTTTCCTCAAAAAATAAAAACTTATTTCATGAAACAGAACAAAATTTGAAAGTGGAAGTTTTCTATTCTGTTTGGAAAAAAAGGCACCACTATCTCTTAAATAAGAGGAGCCTAGGCTTTAAAAGATAAAGAAATGAAGCAGATAAAGAGAAAGTAAATAGTATGCAGAATAAGCTACAAAACATGCTCAGATTTATATCGAAGAAATATCTCCAGACTACAGAAGACAACTTTACAAATAATTGAAAAGAATGTGCAGAAAGTTAAATGGATATGTTGTAAGAATTCAATCCTTTTATTTTTACTTTGAAAAGGAAGATGGTGGATATAGAAGTTAGAATAAAAAGATCCAATCTGTTAACAAGAAAAGATTCCTTTTCCCCCTGAAATAAAATAACTAGTTTAAAATTTTATCTTTAAAACTGATATGGAAGAAAAAAAAATCCAGAACTTATAAAAAAAAATCCGAAGATGAGAAATTAGGTGGACAAAATTAGTTCAAATAAACCAGACAAATCTCTTGCAAAGATTTGAAATTTAACGGATAGAAATACAATCCTGTAAGCTTCAAACAAGCAAGCATTTACTTTCAGAGGAGTTAAAACCAGATCGGCTTCAGATTTTCTTTCTGGCACTATTAATACTTAAACATCTAGTTGTATAGCACTTGTCAAGGCCCATATAGACACTCTTAGCTCTTCAGGGTCTCAGGCTATCTGCTGTTCAATGTGCCTTTTCAAAAAATATAATAATAGTAAAAACGGGAAAGTGTTTTGCACGGTGCAGACATGACAATTTTTAAAGAACAGAAAATGGTCATTGAGGTAGAGAGTTATTATACAGATGATTAAAGATACTGAGCAGTAATGAAATACAGATTGTTGCAGATGTAACATGGGTGCCCCCAAATCCTCCAGCATGCTTTCCTTTAGTATCCAAATACAGTAACCAGAGGCTCATCCCACAAACCCAAAGCATGACCAGGGTCTACCTGTCCTTGTTTTTTTTTTTTTTTTTGTCCAGTAACCCCTTCACCCCCAAATGTGAATATAACCCACCATATCCATTCCTTAAGGAACCACAAAGGTGGTACTAAAATATAAATCTTATGAAACTAGGGATTTTGTCTGTTCTATACATCATGGTATCCATGGGGCTTAGAGTGCCGTTGCATGAATGATAAATGCTATTGTCAATGACATCTTTTTTGAGGCTTTGACAGTGGTGTTGGAGGTCAATGGCACCAAGCAAGAAATACTCAAAATTGTATTGAATGCATCACTGTTCTTAAAATTCTACAGTCATTTCTACCATTTTGTCATTTCCGTACAAAACTGTCTGTCCTAAGGCTCCTGATCTCCTGCCCAGTAGCCGGTCTGGTCCTCTCTTTCAAACTTTCTCATCTCCTTCCTTCTCTGAGCAAAATGGGCCCAAAGGCTTTCTATCTCAAGCCCTCAGTGGGGAAAGTGGACATCCATTTATGTTGAAGCACACCCTTACTTTTACTTGAAGCAGCCATATTAGCCCAGGCCTTATCTACCATAACCCAAAGACCTTGTATCTATGCTCTAAGGCAAAAGATGTGTTTCCCATCCCAAAACAAAAATGTTCCATTTGGCTAAATTTCAAAAAAATAATATATTACCCTACATACATGGCTGTATTTTCCTTGGTCCTGTGTAATTGGTAACTTGTCATGCTGAGGGAAAGAATAACACTTGACTTCCAGGGCTCAGGTGATCCTCCCACCTCAGCCTCCCAAGTAGCTGGGACTACAGGTCCGCACCACTGAGCATGGTTAGTTTTATTTTTTGTAGAGACGAGGTCTCTACAAAAACTATGTTGCTTAGTAAAGTCAGGTCTTTAACACAAGTGTTCTGACTCCCATGCAGAATTCTTTCCTGTTGGCTGGGGAGAAAGAAAACATTACTCTCCATATTTCCTATATCTAGATCTATTATTTCTGTGTTTATCTCTGTTGCTATGTGTAGGTCTGTGTCTGTCTCTCTCTCTCTAGATCCCCTCACATTCAAGCTTCCTATTTAAGAGAGAAACCACAAATTCAGAGTATTTAGCAGGATCAAGAGGTCCCAAAGAGCAGACCAGAAGGATGATATGCTCTGTGAAATCAAGCTCTGTATTATTTTATTTGTATAAATTTAGGTGGTACAAGTACAGTTTTGCTGCATGAATATATGGCCTAGTGGTGAAGTCTGGGCTCTTAGTATAACCAATATATGCAGTTTAATAATCTTGATGGACTAACTGGTTAGTTTAAGTACCTGTTCTTTTTGTTGGCCTGTAGAAAGGTAATGTGATATACCGAGAGATCTCTAAACCAGGAGACAGCAGAACCTGTTTCAGTTCCCCACTCACCCTTTTACCAGCTGGGTTACCACAGATATGTTAATCCACCCCCACCCCCAGGCCATAATTTTAACAATTTTTAAATAAGCTACATCAGTGTTTTCCAAATATTGACTCATGTAGCAGCAGGTGCATCAGGCTCCATATTCAGAGATACTGACTCAGAATCTGTTTTATCTCAGCTCCCCAGGTTATTCTGATGTAGAGGCAGGTTTGAGAGTGACTCACATCGATGACCTCTGAGGTCACTTGGCTAATTCTGTATGGTGCTCACTTACGTTAATATACCACAACTGATTTATCCATTCTCTTACTGAGGGATGGAGTTTATTTCCAAATGTTTGCTATTATGAGCAATGTTGGTATGAGCATTCCTTCTTGTATACGTGTAAAACTGCACCTGTGCAAGAACTCTGTAGGGTAAATTCCTAAGAGAAAAATCACTGGGTTATAGGATATGTGCATCTTCACATTTCCTAACTATTACCAATTTGTTTTCTAAAGAGGTTACATCAATTACACTCCCATTAGCAGTGTATAGCAGTTCTTCTTGTTGCATACATATGCTTACTCTTGATGTTGCCAGACTTTTTCTTTTTAGATATTTTGAGTAAATGCTTTGCATGAAATTCATCAAAAATGAACTGTTGGCCAGGTATGGTGTCTCATGCCTGTAATCCCAACACTTTAGAAGGCCCAGGTGTTAGAGAGCAGCCAGGAAAACATGAAACATAGCAAGACTTCATATCTAAAAGGAAAAAAAAACTAGCTGGAAATGGCGGTGCACACCCGTTGTCCCAAACACTCGGGAGGATGAGTTGGGAGGATCACTTGAGGAGTTTGAGGTTGCATCAAGCTATGATTGCACCACTGCACTCCAGTCTGGGTGACCGAGTGAGACTCCATCTCTAAAAGAAAATAATGAATGAACTTTTATTTTTTTTTGAGATGGAGTCTCACTCTATCATCCAGACTGGAGTGTGGTGGTGTGGTCTCGGCTCACTGTCACCTCCACCTCCCAGGTTCAAGGGATTCTTCTGCCTCAGCCTCCCGAGTAGCAGGTATTACAGGCAGCCGCCACCATGCCTGGCCATTTTTTGTATCTTTGGTGGAGACAGGGTTTCACCATGTTGTCCAGGCTGGTCTTGAACTCCTGACCTCAAGTGATCCACCTGCCTCAGCTGCCCAAAGTGCTGGGACCATAGGTGTGATCCACCGCGCCTGGCCGTAAGCTATTGTTAATGTCTGGTGTTGGCTGGTGTCCTTTTGCTGGTGCTGCATGTATGTGCTCAGTCTGCTTCAAGAGTAAGTTTATTAAGCAAGCCCTTGCCTTAATATTCTGTGCACTCAGCACATAAACAGTTTGAACCAATCTTGAGAAGGAGAAATTATTTTCTGGTGTGTTTTGTTTAGATTCCGGCTTGTTTGAAGACACCAAGCTTACAGTTGTCTATGATTGTGTTTATTATAGCTTACTATGAAATTAATAAGACATGATAATAAATAAAAGTTGGTAAGGTTTAGATCAATGTTAACTGCAGTGATAAATGTAATAGTGATTTAGAAAATGACTTTATGTTATTAGATCAATGGAAAAGAGTTATCCTCTAAGTGGGTGGATAGAATATGCAGGTCGTATGTTACCAGAATAGGTGGATGGCTAAAGAATTTCTTCTTTGTATGTACATGGACATATGTATGTAAAGTCCTTTAAAGAACTTCTTCAATGACAGATCCCTTGAAAACTGGATCCTTAGCCTTTGGAGACCTTGATGAGATGTCTTAGGAAAAAGCATGTAGGAAGCAGAGAATGAACAGGCATCTGCCTTTGACTATAAAAAGTTAGCTATAGAATGCTTTTAGAGAATGAGAAGATACCCTGCAACTAATAGGTTAAAGCTCATAAAAATATTAAAATATGGGTTGGGCGTGGTGGCTTGGGCCTGTAATCCCAGCACTTTGGGAGGCAGAGGTGAGTGGATCACAAGGTCAGGAGTTTGAGACCAGCCTGGCCAACATGGTGAAACCCTGTCTCTACTAAAAATACAAAAATTAGGGAGCCATGGTGGTGGGCTCCTGTAATCCCAGCTACTCGGGTGGCTGAGGCAGGAGAATCGATTCAACCCGGGAGGCGGAGGTTGCAGGGAGCTGAGATCATGCCACTGCACTCCAGCCTGGGCGACAGAGCAAGACTCCATCTCAAAAAAAAAAAAAAAAAAAAGGTAAATACTAACCCCATGAAGGTATTATAGCTTTTTTGTGTGTCCCTCAATCTTGGGATATGGAAAGAACCAGTGGAGATAGCGTGATTTTGAGAATGTCTTGCTATATTCCCAAATGCCACATTCGACAGGGCCCCGGTTCATAGTGTGAGATGTCAGTCTGCTTCCAGACTCAGGAGCAAAGTTATTTGATTGTCTGCCTCCCTGGGAGCCATGAGAAGATGACTTGGAAAGAGACACATTCAGAGTGTTCTGATTGTCTAGGAGCTGTTTTGTGTTTCTCTCCTTATGCCAGCATACCAATTCGGGGCTCAGAAATCGATATTCCAAAAAATGTCACTTTGTACATCCTGAACTGAAAAAGGAGGCTTAAGGTGTCTCTGACATCCTGTCCACCTTCCACACCCCACCACCCTGTCTCCCAAAGCACAGGGCGAAGTTATTTTCTGAAATTCCTTTATCTGCTTGAAGTTCAGCCCTACCAAAGAAGAAAACAATTAACCTCCAGTATGGTTCCTTCCCTGATTTTCATTAACTAAACTTATATGGCAGGAAGAATGGCTAAGGTCAACAAACCTGGACAGATTTTTGTCACAAACCATTGTCTGTTCTGCAGACTCAGCAGACTTCGTCACAGACCATTGTATGTTCTTCAAGCCTGTTGAAATCTCTCTAATAATCATCTATTTCCCCTCAACAAAACTCCTCTTTTTCCCCTCCTGTACCCTGTTTTGCCAAGATCCAAGCCCCATTCTTTCTGTAACCTCAAGATGGTCTGTAAGTTTCTGCACCCCATTGGGGAATTGAATCTTCATTCTGAAGGCTCCCGTGTAAACACATTAAATAAATTTGTTTGCCTTTTTTCCAATTAATCTGCCTCTGCAAGCTGATTTTTCAGTGAACCTTTTGAGGGTGAAGGAAAATTCCCCTTTGCCCCTACACCAGCCTCTAAGCAGCAGTGGTATGGATGGTTCAGAATTTGTACACTAAGGTAGGCATAGTAGTGGGAGAAGGTCCAGACAGAGAATTTAGAATGAAATAAATGACTGAGGTAATGAACAGAACTTGAATTTCACTGAATGTTTTTCTGAGAGAACCTCAGATTTTTATAACCAGATTGAATTGCAGAAATCATTGGACTGGACTAAGATTTAAGTGGGAAAGGAGCAAAAAAATATGATGTTTATTCTAGTGGTTCAAGTTTCAGAACAGAGTGCAGCTGTGAGATTAAAACTAGCTCTGTGTTTAGCCACGGCTGAGATGAGATTCCTCGCACAAGCTGACGATTATTGTAATTTTCTTATTATAAAAATAATACATATTTCCCACAGAATATGCACTTTGTCATTCCTCTTGATTTTTCTATAATTTTAGTTGTTGGTTCCCGCTTATTCTGGGAGTTTTCTAGAGAAGGTATGGGCTAGGTCACCTAGAATATGATGACTTTCACTGCCATATTGAGTCTGTGTGTACAATTAAGGTTTCCTTCATTGTTAGGGACCAAGAGAATCAAAAGGTTTTTTTTTTTTTAGGAGAACCATGTATTTTTATGAGGAGATCCATGTAGTCCGTGCTCACACTGCTGTAAAGAACTGCTGAGACTGGGTAATTTATAAACAAAAGAGATTTAATTGACTCACAGTTCTGCATGGCTCGGGGTGGGGGCTCAGGAAACTTGCAATCATGACTAAAGGGGAAGCAGGCATGTCTTACACGGTGGCAGGAGAGAGAGAGCATGTGAAGGGGAAGCACCAGCTCTTGTGAGAACTCCCTCCCTATCACAAGAACAGCATGGGGAAAACCACCCCCTTGATCCATCACCTCCCACCAGCTGCCTCTCTGAACACATGGAGATTATGGGAATTACAATTTGAGATGAGATTTGAGTGGGGACACAGAGCCAAACCATACAAATCCATTAGGGGAAAATATCTATGTGAAAAAGCAGAGAAAGAACAGGCAGTTACGTGCCACCATATAAAGGTAGAGGTAGAATTCCTCTAGAATTTCATTTAGAATGTATCTACTCTGGCTGGGTGCAGTGGTTCATGCCTGTTATTCCAACACTTTGGGAGGCCGAGGTGGGCAGATCACGAGGTCAGGAGTTTGAGACCAGTCTGGCCAACATAGTGAAACCCCCTCTCTACTAAAAATACAAAAAATTAGCTGGGCATGGTGGCGGGCACCTGTAATCCCAGCTACTTGGGAGGCTGAGGCAGGAGACTCACTTGAACCCAGAAGGTGGAGGTTGCAGTGAGCCAAGATTATGCCACTGCACTCCAGCCCAGGCAACAGTAAGAAAAAAAAAAAAAAAGAATTTCTCTATTCCTATAACTTCATCCTATGTACCAAGATTACAGGCATGAGCCACCACGTCCAGCCTAAGTGGTAATTTTTGGGGCATGATACAGATAATCCAATCATCTCCAGGTACAAGTCATCAGGAAACAGACCATCTGATGAATCCAACTCTTGTCTTCAGAAACACCCCTTCACATCTGTTAAATGTCTACTTGAGCTAAAGCATTGAAAGGAATAAACTACCAGGAATAAAGGTGTTGGAGCTTGATTCTTAAAGGTCAGATTGGGGTGATGGGGGAGCAAAATTTCTTTGCTCTATGTCTAAGTTGTAAAAATGATTGAACTTCGATATTTCCTACAAGGTTATCTTTGATTTCCTGAAAAGAATTGACTTAAGTACTAGAAATTCTAAAGAAAATTCTAAAGGAATTCTACCTCTACCTTCAAATGGTGAATTTCCTTTATGAATTCCCTTTAGAGAGAAGACATGGCAATTTTTCTTGACTGAATTCACATATCTTGAGTTTTATGAACTAAATGATGAGGAAGACTGTTTAGGACTGTTGGAGCAAATTCCTCCTATGCAATTAAGTCACATAAGTAGATTGTGTCATTTGAGAAATGATAGCTCAGAACTCCAACAAGTTACAGAGAGGTCGTTGAGAATATATTGGAGGCCAAAGGTAGTGAATCACCAGACAGGTATAAGTGTGCATTGAATGCTGTTTTGAGCTCTTACTGTATTCAAGGCAAAACACATTTACTTGAATTACTTCATTTAACCCTCACAGTAACCCCATTGAGTTGAGTGTTATTGGCCTCATTTTATAGACGAGTAAATAGAAACTTTAAGAGATTTAATAACTCTCTCAAGTCTCTGAACAAGATAGTAGCAGATTCAGTCCTCAAATCTAGCATACAGTTTTGTTCTTAACCATTTTTTTTTCAATATTTGGTTGTGTTATATGCAGTCTGAAATATGATCTTGCTTTCATAGCATGACTTTGCTGTCAAACCATATTTTTATCTGGACTCAAAGTTACATTCTCCAGACAACCAGAGTGTTATAAATGCAGATTTTCTAATAAATTTAGACTCAAGAAGGGAGGTTCTTATTGCAGAGTTTGGTTTCATGCACAGAAAAGGTAGAGTTCTTTACTTTCCAGGTATCTAGGAAATTATGGTGAACACTAAGAAGGATCTTAATGGATGTACTTGTTTATTTTATTTATTTATTTGTTTTTGTGATGGAGTCTTGCTCTGTTGCCCAAACTGGAGGTCAGTGGTATAACTTTGGCTCACTGCAACCTCTGCTTCCCAGGTTTAAGCAGTTCTCATGCCTTCAGCCTCCCGAGTAGCTGGGAGCGTGCAACTACACCTGGCTATTTTTTGTATTTTTAGTAGGGACGGGGGTTTCACCATGTTGGCCAGGCTAGTCCCGAACTCCTGACCTCAGGTGATCCACCTGCCTCGGCCTTCCAAAGTGCTGGGATTACAGGTGTGAGTCACTGTGCCCGGCCTACACTTTATTTCTGATTTCATGAGAAGAATCAATTGAAGTACTAGATAACCTCAACCCTGGTTCCACTTCTCCCATTATCTTTCTGTGTGGTTTTAGAAAAGTTAATAAACCTCTCTGGGTATTGGGTTTCTTAAAGCAGGCAAAGCACACTTACCGTCCTTCATTCACAGCATTATTAGGAACAAATAAAATATATATGTACAACAATGACAAATATTTCAATCCCCGGTAGTGAATGAAGAAGGCCATAGTTGTGTTTGAGGTGGTTTTTATGTATTTGTGACCGGGATGTAGCCTTGGGTTTAAAGTATTTTCAGGTTCTTGCATTTGTAGGGAAAGCAGTATAGATACAGGAAGATTTGGGCTCAGACCGGGTGTGGTGGCTCACACCTGTAATCTCAGCAGTTTGGGAGGCCTAGGTGAGACGATTGTTTGAGGTCAGGAATTTGAGATCAACCTGGACAACACAGCAAGACCCCATCTCTATACACAAATACAAAAAAACAAAATTAGCCAGGCATAGTGTGCATACCTGTCATCCTAGCTACTTGAAAAGCTGAGGCAGGAGAATTGCTTGAACTCAGGAGCTGGAGGCTTCAGTGAGCTATGATTGCACAATTGCACTCTAGCTTGGGTGAGAGAGCAAGACCTTGAGTTGCTTTCTCAATATAGGGAGACTCCATCTCTACAAAAACTAATTTCTAAAAATGAGCGGGACATGGCAAGGCATGCCTATGGTCCCAGCTATTCAGGAGGCTGAGGCAGGAGGATCGCTTGAGTCCAGGAGGTCGAGGCTGCAGTGAGTTCTGATCATGCCACTGTACTCCAGCCTGGGTGACAGAGGGAGACCCAGTTTGAAAAGAAAACAATAAAAAGATCTGGGATTGATGTTTCAAGTAAATAGAAGTTTGCTGGTGAGTAGGGGAGTAGATGCGTATCACTAAAGGGGGACAGTTTAGGGAGGACTTTGATCACCACTTCAATGTTACCTAGAATTATCCTCCACCCCTACCATTAGAATAGTGACCCAGCTTGGGAAGCATACGGATGCCCCCCCGCCCCCCGCCTCCCAGTTTGGGTAGTTTCTTCATATACATGCACAGAGCAGTATTCAAAGATTCAGACAGAGACTCACTCCTTCTGTCTCCCAGGTTGAAGTGCAGTGGCGCGATCTCAGCTCACTGCAACCTCCACCCCTTGAACCTTGAACCCACCAGGGTTCAAGCAATTCTCCTGCCTTGGCCTCCCCAGTAGCAAGAATTACAGGTGTGCACCACCATGCCTGGATAATCATTGTATTTTTAGTAGAGACGGGGTTTTGCCATGTTGCCCAGGCTGGTCTACGAATCTCTGGATCTCTCTCTGGCTCGGCTTCCTTATCTCCAGGAAACATCCATGCGAACTCCAGCCTCCTGCCCTCCTGCCCTAGAACCACACTCTGTCCCCACGATTCTGCAAGGCTTTGCTGTGCTTCCTGGCCGTCGGGATTAGCCGTGGTACCTCTCTGCAGGTGGTGAGTTGGGGCACTCCTACAGCTCACCTCACTTGCTGCTCTTCTTGCAGGGATCAATGTCCTGTATTGTCTATTGTTCAATCTCTGAACAATTTCCTTTTATCTGATGTTCTAGTCATTTAAGGCTGGAGTGAACTCTGATCCCTGTTTTTCTTTCCTGGCTGGAAATGGAAATCTTCCACTTTATTTATTTAATTAATTTCTTTTTCTTTTTCTTTTTCTTTTTTTTTTTTTGAGACGGAGTCTCACTCTGTCACCCAGGCTGGAGTGCAGTGGCATGATCTTGGCTCACTGCAACCTCCACCTCCTGGGTTCAAGCGATTCTCCTGCCTCAGCCTCCCGAGTAGCTGGTACTACAGGCGCCTGCCACCACACCCAGCTAATTTTTGTATTTTTAGTAGAGACAGGGTTTCACCATGTTGGTCAGGATGGTCTCGACTTCTTGACCTCGTGATCTGCCCACCTCGGCCTCCCATAGCGTTGGTATTATAGGCGTGAGCCGCTGAGCCAGGCCCTTATTTTTAATATGTGATTCAGGATTGCCTTTTCTGCATAGATTTCTCCAACTATTTCAGTTCTTATTCTCTCTCTCTCTTTATTTGGGGGGACAGGGTCTTGCTCTGTCACCCAGGCTGAAGTAGTGGCACTGTCTCAGCTCACTATAACCTCCACCTCCTGGGTTCAAGCCATTCTCCTGCCTCAGTCGCCTGAGTAGCTGGATAATAGGCACGCGCTGCCACGCCTGGCTAATTTTTGTATTTTTAGTAGAGATGGGGTTTCACCATGTTGGCCAGGCTGGTCTCAAACTCCTGACCTTGTGATCTGCCTGCCTTGGCCTCCCAAAGTGCTGGGATTACAGGTGTGAGCCACTGCACCTGACCTTTCCTTGTTTTTAATGCGTGATTCAGGATTGCCTTTTCCACATAGATTTCTCCAGCTATTCCAGTTCTTATTCTCTCCCTCTCTCTTTTGGGCGGGGACAGGGTCTCACTCTGTTGCCCAGACTGAAGTACAGTGGCACAATTTCAGCTCACTGCAACCTCTGCCTCCCAGGTTCAAGGGAGTCTCATGCCTCAGCCTCTCAAGTAGCTGGGATTACAGGCACCTGCCACCATGCCCAGCTAATTTTTGTATTTTTAGTAGAGATGGGGTTTTGCCATGTTGGCCAGGCTGGTCTCGAACTCCTGGCCTCAAGAGATCTGCCTTCCTTTGCCTCCCAAACTGTGGAATTACAGGTGTGAACCACCGCACCCGGCCCCAGTTCTTACTCTCTATCGGTCTCCTGATAGATGGGGTGACATGCAGCAGCCGCTTGTCCCTGCACTAGGAAGCCAATTAAAACAAATCTCACTAATTCTGTGTGCAGCAACTCACAGCAGATTCACAAGCAATCTGTATGGTAGGTGAGGTCATTTTTGCTTCTAAGAATCAAAAGTAACATAGCTGATGGCAAAGACAGGATATGGATCCATATCCTCTGAGTCTTCATATCAGACGTTAAAATAACATCTATATAGAACAAAGGGTTAGAAGGAAGAAATGAGGGCCAGGCACAGTGGTTCACGCCTGTAAACCCAGCACTTGTGGAGGCTGAGGCAGGGGATTTGCTTGAGGCCAGGAGTTTGAGATCAACCTGGGCAACATAGCAGGACCCCAACCCTAAAAAACAACAACAGCAACAAAAACAAAACAAAACAAAACAAAAACCACAAAATTAGTCAGGCGTAGTGGTGTACACCTGTAACCCCAGCTACTTGGGGGACTGAGGCAGGAGAATTGCTTGAGCTCAGGAGTTGGAGGCTGTAGTGAGCTATGATGGCACCATTGCCGTCTAGCCTGAGTGACAGACTGAGACTTTGATTCTTAAAATAAAAAGAAAAGAAAAAAGAACATCAGGCCAGGCATGGTGGCTCATGCCTGTAATCTCACCACTTTGGAGGTCAAGACAGGCGGATCACTTGAGGCCAGGAGTTTGAGACCAGCCTGGACAACATGGCGAAATTCCATCTCTACTAAAAATACAAAATATTAGCCGAGTGTGGTGGCACATGCCTGTAATCCCAGCTACCTGGGAGGCTGAGGCAAGATAATCACTTGAACCCGGAAAGGGGAGGTTGCAGTGAACCAAGATTGCACCACTGCACTCCAGCCTGGGTGACAGAGCAAGACTCTTATATTAAAAAATAATAAAAATAAAAATCTAGAAAAAAATACGACTGACTATTTAGCTTATCTACAGATGTAAACAAAACCAATGGGTGAAAGAAGCAACATATTTTGTTGTAGGACTACACTGTGACCAAACCAGATTTCTAGATTAAGTTAGTTAATTTTTTACCCACTTTACTCCAGTAATAACAAGAGTGTAACGAATGTCTTTTTGTATAAAACTTTCCTTCCCTCACCAATCTTGAATTATTGCTTCAAGCTAAGTTTTCTTTTTTTTTTTTTTTGAGACAGAGTCCCGCTCTGTCGCCCAGGCTGGAGTGCAGTGGCCGGATCTCAGCTCACTGCAAGCTCCGCCTCCCGGGTTCCCGCCATTCTCCTGCCTCAGCCTCCCGAGTAGCTGGGACTACAGGCGCCCGCCACCTCGCCCGGCTAGTTTTTTGTATTTTTTAGTAGAGACGGGGTTTCACCGGGTTAGCCAGGATGGTCTCGATCTCCTGACCTCGTGATCCGCCCGTCTCGGCCTCCCAAAGTGCTGGGATTACAGGCTTGAGCCACCGCGCCCGGCCCAAGCTAAGTTTTCAGAACCAGAATTTAGAAATAATGTTTCTGTGTACTTTTACTATTATTTACAGATAATTCTGAAAAGAGGGAACTAATTCATATTCTGGCCAAAAGTATATGAGGCTGCACATTGCATTATGTATTTGTCATAATTCGGATCATCTTTTTTTTTTTTTTTTTTTTTGAGATGGAGTCTTGCTCTGTGGCCCAGGCTGGAGTGCAGTGGCGCGATCTCGGCTCACTGCAAGCTCCGCCTCCCCGGTTCACGCCATTCTCCTGCCTCAGCCTCCCGAGTAGCTGGGACTACAGACGCCCGCCACCACGCCTGGCTAATTTTTTGTATTTTTTTAGTAGAGACGGGGTTTCACCGTGTTAGCCAGGATGGTCTCGATCTCCTGACCCGTGGTCCGCCCATCTCGGCCTCCCAAAGTGCTGGGATTACAGGCGTGAGCCCCCGCGACCGGCCCCGATCATCGTTTTTGTATCTTTGCTAATTTCACAGACAGAAAAGGACCTCCTACTTCACTGTATTTTTTTTTCCCACTTCTGCTGTGGCTACATATTGTTTTAAGTTTGTTAGAAATTTCTTTGTGTTTTTTGTTTTATGAGTGGATCTCTGAGTGTTTATTTAAATTATTCATTTGCTCTGTAGAAGATAATTAAATATTAAATACACTAATCATTTGTTATATTTGTTGTAAAATGCTAATAATTATTTTAACTGCAAATTTTTTTTCATGTAAAATATGGAGGTTGCCTTTCCGAAGACCTGATATTTAAGCAAGCAGATTAGAAGAAATCAAGGCTGTGCTTGCAGGAAATAAACATCTCTGCTGTCAGTTAACTATATCCACCTAATCCCCGGATTTTACCTTGTATGTGGCTGGCTTCCTCCCCACCCCATCTCCACCTTCCATTTTTGAGCTGCAACTCCTTCTCTAAGTGGGATTTGAAATATGAACAAATGGTAATTGTCTTTCATCTCCATCTCTCTCTCCTCCCCTCCCAGACTCTACTTATGCATTAAGTACCATAACATTCACAGGATGGGCCTGCGAACCATCTGCCATTACACAGAGAGAGCAGTTGAGAAGAAATCATGTGTAGATTAGAGGCTGTCTCCTTCTGTCACTTAAACAAGCACATCCCATATTTGTACTGTAATATAAATGAGAGAGGTAAGCTAAATGTCTGGGCCGTTTAAGTTGCATGAAATTAGTACTGTGTGGTTGGACAATTCCCCAGAAGGGACTGGGAGAAACATCATCCCATGAATATCTCAGTGGAATTCTTTAAAATATAGGATGGAGGGCCGGGCGCGGTGGCTCATGCCTGTCATCTCAGCACTTTGGGAGGCTGAGGTGGGCGGATCACGAGTTCAGGAGATCGAGACCATCCTGGCCAATATGGTGAAACCCCATCTCTACTAAAAATACAAAAATTAGCTGGGCGTGGCAGCGCGTGCCTGTAATCCCAGCTACTTGGGAGGCTGAGGCAGGAGAATTACTTGAACCTGGGAGGCGGAGGTTGCAGTGAGCCGAGATCATGCCACCGCACTCCAGCCTGACAACAGAGCTGGACTCCGTCTCAAAAAAAAAAAAAAAAAAAAAAAAAAAAAAAAAAAA
>NC_037670.1:7039039-7057248 GCF_003255815.1 Theropithecus gelada | reverse complement strand
ATATATATATATATATATATATATATATATATATATATATATAATGGAGAGCAAGAGAAGATAATAGCAGTTAATCAAGGCAGAAAGCTAAAGACAGTGAAATAAAATATTTGTTCAAAATCTGTTACACATGACCATATCTCTGTCATGTGAAAAATTCATTCATTCATTCATTCATTGGTCATTCATTCACTCATCCACTTATTCACTCAACACACGTGCATGGTACACTCAGGGCAAGGCGGTGACTATGTGTGAGTGTGGTACCGTCATGGCTCCTGTAAACATCACAGGCTAATGGAGGTGTAGACAAGCAAATAAATAACCAAGTGCTATGATCAGAATGAGGTTCTTAAAAGGGCCGCCCTTTGCAGCTCACACATCTCAATCAGAATTTGAGCCTAGGAAACTTACTGACTGTATGGCTTTGGACTTAAACTTTCTGAGGCTTAAATCTGTCATTTATAATATATGCAGACAAACATCTGTCTCTGGCCAGGTGTGGTGGTTCACACCTGTAATCTCAGGTGTGAACTTTGGATGCCCTCCTAGTTTGGGTAGTTTCTTTTTCCTCAGTTTGGATGCTGAGGCAGGAGAATCTCTCGAGACTGGGAGTTCAATACCAGCCTGGGTGACGTAGGGAGACCCCATCGCTACAAAAGGTTTTTAAAAAAATTAACCAGGCATGGTGGTACATGCCTGTAGTCCCAGCTACTCAGGAGGTCAAGGCAGGAGGATTGCTTGAGTCCAGGAGTTTGAGGCTGCATTGAGCTATGGTCATGCCACTGCACTCCAGCCTGGGCGATAGAGTAAGACCCTGTATTTAAAACAACAACAACAACAACAACAAAAATCTCTATAAGGCATTTGTGTGAAGATCAAATACACAAAATAGCAAACTCAGAGCCTATATTCAACAGGTATTTAATAGGTGATTAAAAACAAAGGCACATCCAAGGTACAATGGTAATTGCAAAAAAATTGAAAACAAAAACACTTAAAAAAGAGTCATCACAATAGAGGGGATATTTGGGTTTTGGGGAAAATGTAGGAGTTCTCCAGGTAAACAAATCAGAGAGACAATTCCAGGCAGACAGATGAACATACACAAAGCCTGAGAAGAATGAAACTGCCAACAATTTGGGTTAATACTTTAAGAAAGCCCTGTGGTAAAGGTGGAAGGTCACCAAGGAAGTTTGACACATTTGCTGCCATGAGGCTTCACATGGGGTCATGGTCAGTGAAATGTCCCTCTGTTGGGCAAGCCTAGAAACTTGTTATTGTCAATGCACTCTCAGGGGAACTGATCTTCAGAAAGACTAACACTAACCCAACTCTCAGTAGACTGATGTATAACCAGAAAGCCTATGTTACCTCCCATTGAGATCCCTATAAATATAGGGTGTTTACAGTAGCATATCAGCATGTTTTCCCTCTCTACATAGGTGCATGGAAGATGGCTTCTCAGATCAGACAGCTTGAGGTACGTTTTTGCCTAATAAGAAGAGTGAAAGGGCTGTGGTGCTCTCTCTCTCTCTTTTGGTGAGGGATATCATCAAGACAAAAGATGCCTCTCTGAATCTTTGTCACACTGACCAACAACTGCCCCTTCTAGTTAAAAAGACAATTGTTATTTTTGAGATTGTTAACTCATTCGCTTGGATCATGGTTAGTCTTGCTCCTGTCTGAGAGGCAGTCAGTACCCCAGCAATGACCCTGTGTCTTTTTGCTCTGATCCTTTAGGTAACTTGCCTCTCACTGCATCTATACTTCCTAGAATAGTGTCTCTCCACCGTCAGCACACAGCAAATATCGCTTAAAGAATGAATGAGTGGCTCACCACTGTAATCTGGCATTCTGGGAGGCTGAGGTGGGAGAATCGTTTAAGCCCAGGAGTTTGAGACCAGCCTGGGCAATGTAATGAGACCTTGTCTCTACAAAAAAAAAAAAAAATTTTTTTTGAGACAGAGTCTTGCTCTGTCACCCAGGCTGGAGTGCATTGTCATGATCTTGGCTCACTGCAACCTCCGCCTCGTGCGTTCAAACAATTGCCCTGTCTCAGCCTCCTGAGTAGCCGGGATTACAGGCACACACCATACAAAAAAATGTTTAAAGAATGAGCCAGGCATGGTGGCTCACGCCTGTAGTCCCAACTACTCAGGAGGCTGAGGTGAGAGGATTGCTTGAGCCCAGGAGTTAGAGGCTGCAGTGAGCCACGATCATGCCACTGTGTTCCAGCCTGGGCAACAGAGCAAGACCCTGTCTCATAAAAATAAATAAAATAAATAAATAAATAAAAAGACAGAGAGAGAAAAAATGAATGAGACATTTAACTGAAGAAGATATACAGAGGGCACACAAGGACAGGAAAAGATATTTGACATCATTAGCCATTAGGGAGATGTAAATTAGAATGGCAATGAAATATAATCCCACACCTATAAGGATGATTAAAATTAAAAAAATAAAGTAATAACAAATGCTATCGATAATGTGAGGAAACCAGATCATTTACACACTGCTGGTAAGAATGTAAGTTGGAAAAACAGTTTGGTAGTTTGCTAAAACAAGCCAATAGAAAAGAGGGTTGGAGGGAAGTGGGCGTGGCTATAAAAAAAGGAACATGAAGGATCCTTGTGGTGATGGAAATGTTTTGTATCTTGGTTGTATCAATATCAATATTCTGATTTTGTTATTGTACAGTAGTTTTGCAAGAAATTTCTATTGGAATAACTGGGTAAAAGTTACATGGAATCTCTGATTTATTCTCTATAACTGCATACAAATCTACAGGTATCTCAAAAATTAAAGAATATATAAATTATTGGGTTTGCAATATTCGGATTTTATAGCTAGCTTTCAGAAGGCTGTCTTTGGCTGACTCAGGTGACTTCAATTCTGCTCCCTTTTCTCAGTGTTCCCACTGCAGCCTTGTGAAATTAGAATTTAGAGAGTGTGCGGGCTGGTGGGAGACTTGGGGGAGAAGGTTAGGGTCTAAAGAGTCTTGCTTTTTTGTATTTTGTTTTGTTTTGTTTTTTGAGACAGAGTTTCACTCTTGTTGCCCAGGCTGAAGTACAATGGCACGATCTCGGCTCACTGCAACCTCCACCTCCCAGGTTCAAGCAATTCTCCTGCCTCATCCTCCTGAGTAGCTGGGATTGCAGGCGTGAGCCACCACAACCGGCCCTAAAGAGTCTTGTATTTTAAGCCAAGGAATAATAATCAGAGGCCTCAGTAAGGTCTTCCTCTACGTTTTCCTCTTCTGAACTGAGACAACTATCGTTTCTTCTGCCTTAGTTGGGTAATTCGAGCCTCTGTGATAGTTAATTCCCAAATCTCAGAGGTTAAACACACGCTGGCTGGTCTCTCACTCAGAGCCCAAGGTTGGTGTTTGCTGATTGGCCTTTCTTGTGTGGTGATTCAAGAACTGAAGCTACTTGAATCTACTTCTCTACCACCCTTGAGAGCAGAGTTTCTCTAATTGTGGTCTTGAATCCAGTTGCATTGAGACCACTTGGGAACTTGGAAGAAATGCAAATCCCTCTGGGCGTGGTGGCTCACACCTCTAATCTCAACTCTTTGGAAGGTTGAGACTGGAGGATCCCTTGAGGCCAGGAGCTCGAGATTAGCCTGGGCAACAGAACAAGATCCCATCTCTACAGATTTTAAAAATTAGCCAGGTGTGGTGATGCATGCCTGTGGTCTCAGCTACTGGGGAGGGTGAGGTGGCAGGAGGATCACTTGAACCCAGGAGGTGTGGGCTGCAGTGAGCTAGGCTTATACCACAGCACTCCAGCTTGGGCAAGGGGGAGAGAGAGAGAGAGAGAAAGAGAGAGAGAGAGAGGGAGACTCTGTTTCTGAAAAACAAAATAATAAAAAAACAAAAACAAAGCAAATTCCTGGGCCCCACTGCAGACCTACTGAATCAGAAACTCCATGGGATGTGCCCAGTCATCTGTGTTTGAACAAGCCCTTCAGGCAATTCTGATAAACGTGACAATTTAGAACCACCTTTCTAAGAGGAAGGTGGCATTACAGTGACTCGAGTTGGAATTTGTTCCAAAAACCTAATTTTGCTTTGAGAAATTAGATTAATTGTGCTGTTATTCGATAAGCACTTATCGAGCGCCTGCTGTGTGCCAGGCCCTGTAGCAGGCACTGGAAATGCATCAGTAATCAAGATGCTGGTCTAGTGGGAGGGAGGGAGGTGAGGTATGAGATATTATCTAATAGGTACGAGGTACACTATACTGGTGATGATGGTTACAATAAAAGCTCAGACTTCACCACTACCCAGTATATCCATATAAAATCCTCAAGTGGATCACTTGAGGCCCGGAGTTTGAGAGCAGCCTGCCTAACACAGTGAAACCCCATCTCTACTAAAAATACAAAAATTAGCTGGGCGTGGTAGCACAGGCCTGTAATTCCAGCTACTCGGGAGGCAGAGACGGGAGAATCGCTTGAATCTGGGAGGCAGAGTTTGCAGTGAGCCGAGGTTGTGGCACTGTGTTCCAGCCTGGGCAACACAGCTAGACTCCGTCTCAAAAATAAATAAGTAAATAGAAAAGAAAAAGATGATAATGGTAATAATAAAGTGAACAATTAGTGATCACAGGCTGAGTGCCAGGCACTTGACTTGTGCTATTTTACAGAATCTTCACAATCTTTGGAGGGAAGTCACTTTCGTTGCTTGCACATCAGAGATGAAGGTATCAAGACAGAGATTCAGAAAACTGGCCAAAGCCACATATTTAGTAATTGGGCAAATTGGGATTCAAGTTCAGGCTGTGTGTGGCTCTAAAGCCAGTGTGTGTAACCTGTAGCTTCAACTATGGAACCAACCTTAAGCTTACGAAAATAGAAGAAAACCCTTATGCCACAGTGGGATGGATGTGAATCAGAAGAGGAAGAAAGCTCTTGATGAAAGCTTCTGTTGCATATTGACAGCAGATGTGCCGGGGCAGTGAGAGAGGCCCTTTGGGAGAGACACACAAAAGGAAGGAAGCCTCTAGAACAGAGAGATGAAGGTTCAAGCCTTTGTGGCCCTGGGTCCTAGCAGAGTCCTCACCTACAGGCTGCGGGGCCTTGGACAAATCAATTAACCTTTATGAGCTTTACGAGCATATGGCCTGTAAAATGAGGGTGATACCTTTAATGTCTGTCTTACATGGCCATTTTAAGAGTCCCATGAAAAAAATTATAGCTCACATAAAAATGGTACCCACAGAAGCCGTTCTTAGAAAGCCGAGTAGTCCGGCACTTTAGCTCACGCCTGTATCCCAGCACTTTGGGAGACCGAGGTGGGTGGATCACCTGAGGTCAAGAGTCTGAGACAAGCCTGACCAATACGGTGAAACCCCGTCTCTACTAAAAATACAAAAATTAGCCAGGCACGGGGGCGCGTGCCCGTAATCCCAGCTACTCGGGAGGCTGAGGCGGGAGAATTGCTTGAACCCGGGAGGCGAGGTTGCAGTGAGTCGATACCCCGCCACTGCACTCCAGCTTAGGTGACAGAGTGAGACTCCATCTCAAAAAATAAAATAAAATTTAAAAAAAGCGGAGTGGTGCTGCAGGCCTTAAGACGAAGTATCTAACATTGCCAGGGTGGGTTAAGTAAGAAGATCCTTGAACTGGTCAAAATAAATTCCTGGAAATTCTGCGGACAGGTAAAAGAAAGACACCCAAAGCAAAGAGAGGGACAACCCCACACAGAGACGCGGAGGCAGGTAACAACATGGTGTGTGTGTGGCTAATTGTAATTGACTTGTGTGAGTGGAAGGGTGAAATGTGACTAAGGAATGAGAAGCGGGGGATAGAAAGAGACAGGTTGCAGTGATGCTTCCGACATTTTCCATGAGAATGAAAAATCGGTATATTTACATTGAAATGAAAACGAAAATACTGCTGGAGCGTAAATGAGAAAATGTTTCCTGCAAAACCTGTGCCGGCTTTAGAGCACCAGGCAAACATCAGTTATTGCAGCTGCTGCCCATGTTGTCAAGTGACGGAAAGCTAGAGAATGCTATCCTTGAAAGATTGGACATAATTTCAAACCATTGTACGAAATGCAAAACAAAACAAAAACAAAAATTAAAAAAGCATGCATAAAACACCTTTAGCCAGCGGGGAGGAGGGATGCTGTCTCGATCCAAATTGAAGGTGATTTATTACCCTGAGTAATCAATAGTAGTAGGTCCACATCAATTTTATATCTAATTGAAAATTTTGAGGTCTCCATGTGCTCATTAAAGAATATAATGGATTTACATATTTTAATTATGTTTTATGGATTGTGAACATAATGTAATTAAGAGACTTTTCAGGAGGTGTGATTAATGAACAGGGTGGCCCGACATATGGCAACAGACGCCGCACTGAGTGGACTCGGGTGAGAGGACTCCAGCCCCCCGGCTGACAGCCCAGCACTGAGTGTTTACGACACTATTCACGAGGACAGGTGATCGGAGCCTCGTGATGCTGCGTGGCAGCAACATGGCAGGAACAGAAGCAATGGGGAGCAAGTCAGGCCAGCAAGAGGCCAAGTGCCATGTCTGAATGAGTGTGCATGCCTGTGTGCCACCAAACATCCTTGCTTTCTGTCTCTTCAGCCTCCCCCAATCACCTTCTGCCACCCATCACCTTCCCCACTGCTGCTGCCTTAGTTTCCAAGCCCATTAACTCTTTTTTTTTTTTTTTTTTTTTTTTTTTTAATTTTGAGACGGAGTCTCACTCTGTCACCCAGGCTGGAATGCACCGGTGCGATCTCAGCTTACTGTAACCTCTGCTTCCCAGGTTCAAGTGATTCTCCTGTTTCAGTCTCTCGAGTAGCTGGGACTACAGGCATGCACTACCATGCCCGGCTAATTTTTGTATTTTTAGTAGAGATGGGGTTTCGCCATGTTGGCCAGGCTGGTCTCGAACTCCTGACCTCAGGTGATCCGCCCGCTTCTGTCTCACAAAGTGAACTCTTTATTTTCAATTGTGGAAAGAAAAAAAAAAAAAAACCCACATAACGTAAAAGACACCATCTTAACCATTTCTAGTGTTAAATATATTCACATTGTTGTGAAACAGATCTCCAGGAATTTTTCATCTTGCAACTCTAAAACTCTACCCATTAAACAGCAAATTCTCTTTTTTTCTCCTTGCCCCAG
The DNA here is from genome assembly GCF_003255815.1 of Theropithecus gelada. Lineage (NCBI taxonomy): Eukaryota > Metazoa > Chordata > Mammalia > Primates > Cercopithecidae > Theropithecus > Theropithecus gelada. The sequence continues at coordinate 7,050,091 of NC_037670.1, read as the reverse complement.
CTCTTGGCAAGTATCATCATTCTACTTTCTGGCTGTCTACATTTGAGTACTCTAAGTACCTCATCTAGGTGGAATCATGCAGTCTATGTCTTTTTGTGATCAGCTTATTTCATTAAGTATAATGTCCAAGAGGTTCACCTATGTTGTGGCATGTGACAAAATTCCCTCCCCTGCCTTTTTTTTTTTTTTTTTTTTTTTTAAGGTCAGGGTCTCACAGTTTTGCCCAGGCTGGAGTGCAGTGGCAAGATCATAGCTCACTGCAGCCTTGAACTCCTGGGCTCAAGCAATCCTCCATCCTCAGCCTCCCAAGCAGCTGGGACCACAGGTGCATGCCACCATGCCCAACTACTCATTTTTTTTTTTTCCCCGAGACAGAGTCTTGCTCTGCGCCCAGACTGGAGTGCAGGGGTACATGGCTCACTGCTGCCTCAACCTCCCAAGCTCAAGCAATCCTCCCAATTCAGCCTTTTGAGTGGTTGGGACTACAGGCGTGCATCACCACATCTAGTTAATTAAAAAAAAAAAATCTGTAGAGACTGATCTAGAACTCCTGGACTCAAGCAATTATCCCGTCTTGACCTCCCAAAGTGCTGGGATTACATGCATGAGGCACCATGCCCAGAAGATTCCCTTCCCTCTTAAGGTTGAATATTTTGATGCATGGGCCAGGCACAGTGGCTCACGTATGTAATCCCAGCACTTCGGGAGGCTGAGGCAGGTGGATCACTAGGTCAGGAGTTCAAGACTAGCCTGGTCAACAATAAAATATACAAAAATTACTAAAGATACAAAAATTAGCTGGGCATGGTGGCGCATGCCTGTAATCCCAACTACTTGGGAGGCTGAGGCAGGAGAATCTCTTGAACCTGGAAGGCGGAGGTTGCAGTGAGTTGAGATCGCACCAATGCACTCCAGCCTGGTTGACGGAGGGAGACTCTGCTTTCCCCACCCTGACCCCCCCAGAAAAAGTAATGGCAAAAGTCGAAATTACTTTTGCACCGATCGAATACTTTGTGGTGCAATTCTGTGACTGCTTCAGTCATGTGGTTCATCTATTCCAGGCTCTGCCACCTGCATCCAACACTCACCACTTCCAAATACACTTGCACCTTCAAGCCTGTGCTCAGCTGGTTTCTGTGCCTGGAAAGTCTGAGTTCACTGTGTGTGTGGCCTTTCTGGATCTACCTTTCTCTAGGCGATCTTTTCTTTAACTTTTTTGAGGGGGATGGAGTTTGGCTCTGCCACGGAGGCTGGAGTGAAGTGGCACAATAATAGCTCTCTGCAGCCTCAGACTTTTAGACTCAAGCGATTAGCCAGCCTCAGCCTCCCAAGCAACTGGGACTACAGATGTGCATCACCATGCCCAGTTGATTTTTTTAATAATTATTTTTTGTAGAGATGGGATCTCCCTATGTTTCTCAAGCTGGTCTTGAACTTCTGGTCTCAAGCAATCCTCTTGCTTAAGTCTCCCCAGGTGCTGAGATTACAGGCCAAAGTCTAGGCCATTGTTTTATATTTATTTATTTATTTATTTATTTATTTATTTATTTATTTATTTATTTTGAGACAGAGTCTTGCTCCGTCGCTCAGGCTGGAGTGCAACAGGGCGATCTCGGCTCATCCGCCTCCCGGGTTCACGCCATTCTCCTGCCTCAGCCTCCTGAGTAGCTGGGACTACAGGCGCCAGCCATCACGCCCAGCTAAATTTTTTTTGTATTTTTAACAGAGACGGAGTTTCACCGTGTTAGCCAGGATGGTCCCGACCTCCTGACCTCGTGATCCGCCCGCCTCGGCCTCCCAAAGTGCTGGGATTATAGGCGTGAGCCGCCGCACCCGGCCAATTTTATTTTATTTTATTTTTTGAGACGGAGTCTTGCTCTGTTGCCCAGGCTGCAGTGCGGTGGGGCAATCTCGCCTCACTGCAACCTCCACCTCCGGGGATCAAGGGATTCTCCTGCCTCAGCCTCCCAAATAGCTGGGATTACAGACGCCCGCCACCACGCCCGGCTAACTTTTGTAGTTTTAGTAGAGGTGGGGTTCCGCCATGTTTGCCAGGCTGGTCTTGAACTCCTGACCTCAAGTGATCTGCCAACCTCGGCCTCTCAAAGTACTGGGATTATAGGGATGAGCCACTGTGCTGGGCCAACAGTAAGCATTTTAATGATGATTTATGGGTTCAAAACATGCTACACACAGCAGCAGAAAACAGACGCTCAGGAAAGGGCCGTTTCCTCTCTCCTTTCCTCCAGTCTATCTTCTAATGATGAAATATGCAATTCACAGCCCTCATGGTTTGCTTTGCTCTAGTAACTTTACAACACCCTTCTTCCTACAAGATCATCGTGAAGGGGCCTCCTGGACTGATGCGCCTGAGAAAGCCCCCTCTCCTTTCTCCAGGTCCTCGCGCAGCCTCGCCCTCTCTCTCCAGGGCAATGATCTAGTAATGACTGTCTTCTGTATTGGCCCGGGGCCTCCTCTCCGCTTTCCCCTCCTCGGAATTACTATTGGCCTCTAGGGGGAGCTCAAGACCTCATCATCTTGTAGGCCCAGGTCCAAGGCAGGAGTCAACTCACAGATACTCAGTAAATATTTGAGGAATGAAGGGACAGATGACTGAAGGGATGGATGTCAAGAATCAGGATAAACATTGGCTTCCGAAGCTTTTTCTCCATTAACACTTTATGCTTTTGGATTCTCTCCTCTTTGCTTCGTGTTTGGTTCTGGGGCACAAAGGCCATCTTCTATTTGGGCCGAAACAAACAGACTTGTCATCACCCCCACCATTTCTCTTTAGAAAGCCAGGTGCCCAGCCGTGCACGGTGGCTTATGCCTGTAATCCCAACACTTTGGGAGGCCAAGGCGGGCAGATCGCCTGAGGTCAGGAGTTTGAGACCAGCCTGACCAATATGGCAAAACCCCATGTCTACTAAAAAGTACAAAAAAATTATCCGGGTGTGGGGGCGTGCACCTGTAGTCCCAGCTACTTGGGAGGCTGAGACAGGAGAATCGCTTGAACCCGAGAGATGGAGGTTGCAGTGAGCCAAGATTGTGCCACTGTACTCCAGCCTAGGCGACAGAGCGAGACTCCATCTCAAAAAAAAAAAAAACAAAAACAAAACTAAGGCCAGTTGCCCAGTAAAGTGAGGCCCAGAGGCAAAGAACAGCTTGGTGTGGGCACTTAGGCCAGCTATTCCAGATCTTCTAGAGAAATATTTTCACCCCTTTATGTCTTTAAAAATTATATTTTAATTTTTTTAGACAGGTTTTGTTGCCCAGGCTTGTGCAGTGGTGCAATCATAGCTCACTGCAGCCTTGAACTCCTGGGCTCAAGGGATCCTTCCCATTAGCCTCTCAAGTAGCTGGAACTATAGGTGCAGGCCACCACATGGAGCTAATTTTTAAATTTATTGTAGATGTCCAGGCATAGTGGCTTGAGCCTATGATACCAGCACTCTGAGAGGCCAAGGCAGGTAGATCACTTGAGGTCAGGAGTTCGAGACCAGCCTGGCCAATACAGTGAAACCCTGTTTCTTCTAAAAATACAAAAAAATTAGCTGGGTGTAGTGGTGTGTGTCTGTAATCCCAGCTATTCAGGAGACTGAGGCAGGAGAATCGCTTGAGCCCAGGAGGTGGAGACTGAAGTGCCGAGATCCTACCACTGCACTCCAGCCTGGGTGACACAGTGAGACCCCGTCTCAAAAAAAAACTTTTTCCCTGTGGCAAGAAAAAGAGATTTTTATTTTTATTTATTTATTTTTTTTGAGACATGGGGTCTCGCTGTGTCACCCAGGTTGGACTTGAACTCCTGGCCTCAAACTCCTGGCCTCAAGTGAACCTCCAGCCTCGGCATCCCTCAGTTCTGGGATTACAGGCTTGAGCCACCACGCCCAGCTGATTCATCGGTCATTGGCTTGGCTCATCCCAGAGTGATGAGGTCTTCTGACTCTAGAATTGGAGTCCTCTGGGAAAGAGGCAACAGTGGCTACCGAGCCTTGGTTCTTCTTTTTGAGACAGAGTCTTGCTCTGTCACTCAGGCTGGAATGCAGTGGCATGATCTTGGCTCACTGCAAGCTCCACCTCCTGGGTTTAAGCGATTCTCCTGCCTCAGCCTCCTGAGTAGCTGGGATTACAGGTGCACACCACCATCCCTGGCTAATTTTTGCATTTTTAATAGAGATGAGTTTTCACTATGTTGGTCAGGCTGGTCTCAAATGCCTGACTTCGTGATCCACCCGCCTCAGCTTCCCAAAGTGCTGGGATTACAGGCGTGAGCCACCACGCCCGGCCAAGCCCTGGCTCTTTGTTCACATCCTGGCAGCACATGAAATCTCTGACTCAACTTATTTGGTGGCTATGCTTCTGCTTGAGAACAAAAGTTTCAAAGAGCAATAAAATGTTACTTAGCTTGGACTTTTTCTCTGTTTCATGAAAATGATTTAAGTCTTGTGTGTGCTTGGTCGAGGATTCTGGAAACTGAATCTTAGCTTACTCATATAGATACATATATATATATATATATACATATATATATTTTTCTCTCTAACCTGGAGACAAAAGATTGGTTGCAGGGAGGAATGATTGGCTCATTGTCATGAAAGCATCAGAGAAACTTTCTCAAAGGGAATTAAGTTTTGAGAATAAAGGAAGGGTGTTCCAAGTATAATAGATTGTATGGGAGCAAGGTCCCACCACATGGAAATGCCATGTACAAAGCTAAACAGGTGGTACAAAGCACAGGACATGGTGTGTTGATATCAGGCATGGTTGAATCTTAGGATCTAAGGAAGGAGTGGTGAGAGATAAGGCTAGAAGTTGAGAAGTTTCTTGTAATAGCAGACCCAGGATTCATTCTTCCAACAAGCAATTTTTTCAACCTCTATTCGGTCTTCTGTCCCAAGGGCTGTGGGTGTGTAAATAAGAAGACTTGTTTTTGCTTCAAGGAGTGTAAATTCCTCCCACAAAACCCAGAGGGGCTTGCATCCCTCCAATGGTATCAGAGAGTTAATAGAGAAAATGTCCTGCAAAATGGTCACACGATCACTGCTGTGTTTTTTGTTGTTGTTGATGTTGGTTTTTTGTTTGTTTGTTTTTGTTTTTGAGACCGAGTCTTGTTCCATCACCAAGGCTGGAGTGCAGCAGCATGATCTTGGCTCATTGCAACCTTCTCCCCCGGATTCAAGTGACTCTCCTGACTCAGCCTCCCGAGTAGCTGGGATTACAGGTGCCTGCCGCCACACCCAGATAATTTTTGTATTTTCAGTAGAGACAGGGTTTCACCATGTTGGCCAGGCTGGTCTCGAACTCCTGACCTCAAGTGAGGCCCACCTCGGCCTCCCAAAGTGCTGGGATTATAGGCATGAGCCACCCCTCCCAGCCCAAAGCTGTGTTTTAGAAATGTCAGTGATGCTGCTGTGGAGGATGGACTAGAGGCAGGAGACCCTAGAAGTGGAGAGCCCATTGCAAGGACACAATGAAGAGAATATTTGACTGGGCATGGTGGCTCATGACTAATCCCAGCACTTTGGGAGGCCTAGGCAGGAGGATCATTTGAGCCTAGAAGTTCGAGATCAACCTGGGCAACATAGTGAAACTTTGTCTCTATTAAAAAAATAATAGGCTGGGTGCCGTGACTCACACCTGTAATCCCAGCACTTTGGGAGGCCAAGGCGGGCAGATCACTTGAGGTCGCGAGTTCAAGACTAAAAACACATCTCTACTAAAAATACAAAAAATTAACCAGGCATGGTGGTCCACGCCTGTAATCCCAGCTACTTGGGAGGCTGAGGCAGGAGAATCGCTTGAACCCAGGAGGCGGAGGTTGCAATGAGCCGAGATCATGCCACTGCACTCTAGCCTGGGTGACAGTGCGAGCCTCCATCTCAATAATAATAATAATAATAATAATAATAATACTTGAGGCAGATTGGGAGGAACAAAACCAGGGGATAGAATTGGAAGTTGTTCAGAGCTAGATTTCAGAAGTACATTGGGAAGAACTTGATAATATTTTATAATCAGTTGGTCACTGGAGGTTAGGGATAAAGGGATCGTCAAAGTGAGAAAAGTCTTGAGTTGTAAGGAAGAGATATACCAAGACAGGTGATACAGAAGGGAAAATAAGTTTTCAGCAGAAAGAAGAAGGAGGGTTTGGAAATGTTGAATTAGCTGTGCCTGGTGTTCTTACAGAAATATGTCTGGTAGACAGCTGGATGTTGTCAGATGTTCAAGATCCTCTCAGGCAGGGTTCAAGGTATAGATTTATAAGTCACAGGGGAATTTCTCCAAGCAGGGTGAGGAGGAGGAGCTTGAAATGACAACATAGTAAACAGCACTCAGAAAGGAAGGAACAAGACGGAGAGTGTGTGGTGGGGAAAAATGGGAGTAGACAAACTTGAATGAGAAACTGGTGAGGCCGGGCACAGTTGCTCTCACCTATAATCCCAGCACTTAGGAAGGCTGAGGTGGGAGGATCACTGGAGACACTAAGTTTGAGACCAGTCTGGGCAACATAGCAAGATCCCGTCTCTACAAAAAACACAAAAAAGTATCTGGTGTAGTGATGTGCACCTGTGGCCCCAGCTACCCAGGAGGCTATGTTGGGAGAATCACTTGAGTCCAGGAGTTCGAGGCTGTAGTGAACTATGATTGTATTACTGCACTCCAGCCTTGGTGACACAGCAAGATCCTGCCTCAAAAGAAAAATAAGGAAGGAAGGAAGGAAGGAAGGAAGGAAGGAAGGAAGGAAGGAAGGAAGGAAGGAAGGAAGGAAGGAAGGAAGGAAAGGGAAGGAAGGAAAGGGAAGGGAAGGCAAAGAAAGAGGGAGGGAGGGAGGAAGGAAGGGAGGAAAGGAGGAAGGGAGAAAGGAAAAGAAAAAGGGAAAGGAAAGAAGGGAGGGAGGGAGGAAGGAAGGAAGGAAGGAAGGAAATGGAAGGGAAGGGAAAGAAGGAGGGAGGGAGGGAAGGAAGGAAGAGAAAGAAAGAAAAGGGAAAAGAAAGGAAAGAAGGGAGGGAGGAAGGAAGGAAGGAGGGAGGGAAGGAAGAAAGGGAAGGAGGGAAGGAAGGAGGGAGGGAGGGAAGAAAGGGAAGGAGGGAAGGAAGGAAGGAGGGAGGGAAGGAAGGAGGGAGGGAAGGAAGGAGGGAGGGAAGGAAGGAGGGAGGGAAGAAAGGGAAGGAAGGAAGGAGGGAAGGAAGGAGGGAAGGAAGGAAGGAGGGAAGGAAGGAAAGAAGGGAAAGAAAGAAAGAAAAAGGGAAAGGAAAGGGAAGGAAAGAAGGGAAGGAGGGAGGAAGGAAGGAAGAAAAAAAAGGAGTGGTGAAAGGTAATAAAATCCTTGGAGAGATCTAATCTACAGACAGTGAGAAAGGATATTGGTGGCTAAGGCAGGCCATGTCACTGTTGGGATAAAGACCATGGTCACAGACTGAGGGATAGATAACAGTAATTCAGAAAATGATATTAAGAAGCTAGCTAATGGTGATAACTAACCTTTAGGCTAATGGCTTGAAAGACAGGAAGGGTTGAGAATAGGAATTTTTAAAAACGAAAAGTAGCTGGGTGCAGTGGCTCACGCCTGTAATCCTAACACCAGAGGGGGCCAAGGCGGATGGAACGTTTGAGCCCAGGAGTTTTAGACCAGCCTGGGCAACATGATGAAACTCTGTCTCTACAAAACATACAAAAATTAGCTGGGCATGGTGGCACACACCTGTGGTCCCGCTACTCAGGAGGCTGAGGTAGGAGGATCACTTGAGCTTGGGAGATGGAGGTTGCAGTGAGCTGAAATTGTGTCACTGCACTCCAGCCCAGGCAACAGAGTGAGACCCTGTCTCAAGAAAAAAAAAAAAAAAAAAGTGACTAGCCTTACTGTTGAAACGTTCCCAGTGCCATCAGGTGGGAATTTTGACAAAATCATTGTTTTTCTTGGGTAAATCTGCTCAAATGCTGGTAATAAGTGGAGTAAGCTTCTCAATATACATCTCCCATTCCTGTCTGCCTAAAGTCTTGTGTTATGTGATATTATATGTAATATCTATGAGCATTGAAATACCTGGAGTGTTGAGTACTCTCTGAAAAAAATTAATTATGCAGAGAAATGGCCTTTCTCAATTAAGAAAATCAGTGCAGGTGAAAACCCTGCTTCTCCTTTTTTTATTTTTTTATTTTTAGGCTATGGTACAGTGACATGATCACAGTTCACTGCAGCCTTGAACCCCTGGGCTTAAGCGATCCTCCTGCCTGAGCCTCCTGAGCAGCTAGAACTACAAACACATGCCATGATGCCGAACTCATTTTATTTTATTTTTTGTAGCGACGAGGTCTTGCTTTGTTGCTCAGGCTGGTCTAGAAATCCTGGGCTCAAATAATTCTCTTGCCTCTGCCTCTCCAAGTGCTGAGACTACAGATGTAAGCCACTACATTTGGCCCAAACTCTGCTTCTTGACTTTTGTGGCCATCAAAGGCTCTGCCTCTTACTAGTCATGTGACAATGGGCTAGCTACTTATTCTCTCTGAGTCTCAGTACTCTTATTGATAAAACAGCAATAATATCACATTACGAGGATGTTTCTGGAGACATGCATTGTGCACCATTAATTTTCTTGGAGCCTGGCAGAGTTAGGCACTCAATAAACGTTAGCTCCCTCTTCCCCACCCCCTACCTGCATTTGATCACCAAGCATTTGATTACTTTGGCCTGAGCCAACTCCCTTAACAAATGTTTCCACCTTAGATTAAAATTAATTCAAAGACAGGGACGGGCAACACATCCTGTAAGGGACTAAGAAAATGGCATTAATTTTGCAAATTAATAAATATGCAAATGGCAGCTTTGCATAGACTAGGCTATATAAGCAGGAGTTAAATTGTGCTGTAAATTATGCAGTGCCATATGGAGCAGATACCCTTGACTTCGCATGCAAGGCAGAGACAGCCGAAGCAGCCCTTGCTGTAATGGCTTCTGAGAGTGAGTGGCACATTCGTCCAATGGCAAGCCTGGTGCTGAGTCACGCAGCTGATTCTGGAGTGGCAGTGGGAGCCCCATGGCGAACAGGCTGCAACCCAGCTAGTGCTGAGAATAGTCTGGGAAAGAACACTCTTTTGTAGTCACCAAGAGGATGGTCACCCACCAGCTCATGTGAGACAGCCACTTGTGCGCTGATCACACCGCTTGGGGGAGGTGGCAGGATGGGAGGGCTCTCTTGGGTTCCCAGAGCCTGAGCTGGTATCGCCACCATTCCAGCTTCAAGGCAGGTGTGACTGGCCTGGGGAAATGCGAGTTGCTGCTAGATTGATACATCAATCATTAAGAAACAAATAGTCTAAGAACGGTCCAGGTGTTCTGCATTTTGCTAAATAGATGCTGGAGGGCAGCGGTTTCTTGTTATGATTATTCAGCAGTATCACCCAGGGAACTTTTAAAAAATATATTCCTGGGCTCCTGCTTCTGGAATTCTCATGCCACAGGTCTGAGCTTGGATCTGGGAACATGTTTTCTGTTTTTGAGACAGGATCTCACTCTGTCACCCAGGCTGGAGTGCAGTGGTGTGATCATAGCTCACTGCAACCTCAACGTCCAGGGCTCCTGCAGTCCTCCCACCTCAGCCTCCTGAGTAGCAGGAACTACAGGTGCACACCGCCATGCCTGGCTAATTTTTGTGTATTTTTCTAGAGACGAAGTCTTCTTATGTTTCCCAGGGTGGTCTTGAACTTCTGGCCTCAAGCAATCCTCCCACCTCAGCCTCCTGAGTAGCAGGAACTACAGGTGCACACCACCATGCCTGGCTAACTTTTGTGTATTTTTCTAGAGACAAGGTCTTCTTATGTTTCCCAGGATGGTCTTGAACTTCTGGCCTCAAGCAATCCTCCTGCCTTGGCATCCCCAGTAGCTAGGATTACAGTGTACACCACGACTGTCTAATTTTCAAAAAAAAAAAATTATAGAGACAGGATCTTGCTATGTTGCCCAGGCTGGTCTTGAGCCTGTAGCCTGAAGCCATTCTCCTGCCTTGGCCTCCCAAAGTGCTGGGATCCACTAGTATTTTCAATGTGGCCTCCCCCTCACACTTCTGCAATAAAAGAGGTTTCACTGGCGTATGGTTCTGCAGGCTGTACAGGAGGCATGGCGCTGGCATCGGCTCAGCTTCTGGGAGAGCCTCAGGAAACTTACAATCATGGTGGAAGGCAAAGGATAAGTAGATACTTCACGTGGCTGAAGTAGGAGCAAGAGAGAGAGGGCAGAGATGTTATACACTTTTTAAACAACCAGATCTCTTGAGAACTCTGTCATAAGAACGGCACGAAAGGGATGGTGTTAAAGCATTCATGAAGGATCCACTCCCATGATCCAATCACCTACCACCAGGCCCCCCTCCAACATTGGGGACTACAATTCCACATGAGATTTGGGTAGGGACACAGATCCAAACCATATTACCTGGACTTACACACTTGGCATGATGGAAAACACCCATTCATAAAACCACACAGAAAACAACGCCTGCACAACTGTGGCGCTTACCATACAAACGCAACACTGCAGTAGAAGCGTGGGCTTTGCAGTTTTCATGAGGTGCCAACAAATCCTGCTTGCTTCACGTACAATGCTGGAAACTTCGGTATCTTTAACTGTAAAATGGGAATGATTAAAAAAGACATGATCTCCCAGAGCAGCTAAGAGGGTTAAAAGAGGAAACACGGCCGGGTGCGGTGGCTCATGCCTGTAATCCCAGCACTTTGGGAGGCCAAGGCGGGTGGATCAGGAGGTCAGGAGATCGAGACCACCCTGGCCAACACCGTGAAACCCAGTCTCTACCAAAAAATACAAAAAAGTAGCCGGGGGTTGTGGCGGGCGCCTAGAGTCCCAGCTGCTGGGGAGGCTGAGGCAGGAGAATGGCGTGAACCTGGGAGGCGGAGCTTGCAGTGAGCCGAGATTGGGCTATTGCACTCCAGCCTGGGCGACAGAGAGAGACTACGTCTCAAAAACAAAAACAAAAACAAAAAGAATGTGTTTCCTCTTCTGTTTTTTTGGGGTTTTTTTTTTTTTTTTTTTTTTTTTTT
>NC_037670.1:6860445-7034664 GCF_003255815.1 Theropithecus gelada | reverse complement strand
AAGAAGAGGAGGAGGAGGAAGGGGAAGGGGAAGAAGAAGAAGAGGAAGAGGAGGAGGAGAAGGAGGAGAAGAAGGAGAAGAAGAAGAAGGAGAAGGAGAAGGAGAAGAAGAAGAAAGAAGAAAGAAGAAAGAAGAAAGAAGAAAGAAAAGACACCAGGTACCAGGAACGTGCACAAAGAGAAAAGGCCATCTGAGAACACAGTCTGCAAGCCAAGGAAAGAGGCCTTGAGAGAAAGTACAAAAGTAAGTGTTACAGAGTGATTTGTGTCCCCTGCCCAAGATTCAGATGTTGAAGGCTTAACCTGCAACGTGATTGTATTTGGAGATAAGGTTTTATTTTTTGTTTTTTGTTTTGTTTTGTTTTTTTGAGACAGCGTTTCACTCCAGTCACCCAGGCTGGAGTGCAGTGGTGCCATCTCGGCTCACTTCAATCTCTGTCTCCCAGGCTCAAGTGATCCTCCTGCCTCAGCCTCCCAAGTAGCTGGGACTACAGGCACACACCACTGTGCCAGGCTAATTTTTGTGGTTTTTTTGTAGAGATAGAGTTTTTCCATGTTGACCAGTCTGGTCCTGAACTCCTGATCTGAAGTGATCCGCCTGCCTCAGCCTTCCAAAGTGCTGGGATTACAGGCGTGAGCCACAGGCTCCTGGCCAAAATAAAGTATTCAAGGAGGTAATTAAGTTTACATGAGGTCATAAGGTTGGAGCTCTAAGGGTATCAGGACTTAGTGTCCTTATAAGAAGAAGAGGCTGGTCGCAGTGGCTCGTGCCTGTAATCTCAGCACTTTGGGAGGCTGAGGCGGGCTGATCACCTGAGGTCGGGAGTTCAAGACCAGCCTGACCAACATGGAGAAACCCCATCTCTACTAAAAATACAAAATGATCTGGGTGTGGGGGCGGGTGCCTATAATCCCAGCTACTCAGGAGGCTGAGGCAGGAGAATTGCTTGAACCCGGGAGGCAGAGGTTGCGGTGAGCCAAGATGGTGCCATTGCACTCCAGCCTGGGCGACAAGAGCGAAACTCTTTGTCAAAACAAAAAACAAACAAACAAAAAGCAAAACAAAGAAGAGACACCAGGGGTATGAACACAGAGCAAAGTCCATCTGAGGACAGTCTGCAAGCCGAAGACATAGGCCTTGGGAAAAATCAACCCTACTTTCACCTTGATTTCAGACCTCCAGACTTCAAAACTGGGAGAAATACATTTCTGTTGTTTAAACTACCCAGTCTGCGGTATTTTGTTACAGCTGTCCTAGCAGAGTAACACAATGAGTATTTTAAGATTTGTAATCTCTCTCTGTGGTAGTATGTATTCAATACACATCTTATATGATGCTGAGAGAAATTCACTGAAATAGTTAAATAAAAATAAAAATAAGGGCCTCGAGGTGGCTCACATCTGTAAACCCAGCACTTTGGAAGTCTGAGGCGGGAGGATTGCTTGAGCCCAGCTGGGAGTTTGAGACAAGCCTGGACAACATAGTGAGACCCCGTCTCTACAAAAACATAATCAAGTTAGCCAGGTGTGATGGCTGGCGGGTGCCTGTAGCCCCAGTTACTCAGGAGGCTGACGTGGGAGGATCGCTTGAACCCAGGAGGCAGTGAGGTGTGGTGGTGTGCCATTGCACTCCAGCCTGGGCAACAGAGAAGGCTCTGTCTCAATCAATCAATCGATCGATCAATCAATCAAGGGTCCCACTAAGAGACATATTTCCAAGAATGATCAGGACCAGCTGAACAGCTCAAAAGCAGCCTCCTCTAAACTCTTTCCTCCCTAGTAGCTGCACAGCTCCCTGGGGTCTTCTAACCCGGAGATCTCACCTGCGTGTCTGGATATGCTGGGTGAGTGTTCTTCGTGCCGGTGGGTTGTGGCCTTTGTGTCTTCTGCTGTGATGGAGTGATTTGGGAGCTACGGAATGACCGCGTGTCATTGATTTGTCGTTTGAAAGTTAAATCACAGACCTGGATGGTGGCCAGGAGTTGGGGCTGGCTCTCCCCTCTTCCTCCTTTCGTTTTATGCACCTGTGTATTTACTGATAAGTTGCAGTGCTCCCTGCTACATTTCACAAATAATCCGGCAAATCCTTGAGGTTTATTTTAACTATTGATTAGAAAAGTCAATGTTGTACATGAAGGATTAAAAAAAGAAATATTTGGAATCTACTTAAGTGTCTGTTATCGCAAAGATAGTCTAGACTGCTCCAAATTTATATGCCACAGACAGGAAGGGAAGGAAAATTTTTTATACATTGCATAGTCTATGTAACGGAAAGAACATGAACTGGCCCCCAAATGACATTAATCCTACCCTGTTTCTATCTGTTGGTCAATGGTGTGACCTTGATCAATTTGTTTAACCTCCCCAAATCCCAGTTTAGTTATTTTTTGTTATACTAAAGACATGCATATGGCTTCACGATTCCTCAAGGATCTAGAACCAGAAATACCATTTGACCCAGAAATCCGCATTACTGGGTATAGACCCAAAGGATTATAAATCATTCTACTCTAAAGACACATGCACAAGTATGTTTAATGCAGCACTATTGATAATAACAAAGGCTTGGAACCAACCCAAATGCCCATCAATGATAGAATGGATTAAGAAAATGGGCACATACACAACACGGAATAATATACAGCCATAAAAAGAATGAGTTTATGTCCTTTGCGGGTACATGGATGAAACTGGAAACCATCATCCTCAGCAAACTAACACAGGAACAGAAAACCAAACACTGCATGTTCTCACTTACAAGTGGGAGTTGAACAATGAGAACACATGGACACAGGGAGGGAAACATCACACACCGGGGCCTGTAGGGGGTAGGAGGAAAGGGGAGGGAGAGCCTTAGGACAAATACCTAATGCATGCAGGTCTTAAAACCTAGATGACGGGTTGACAGGTGCAGCAAATCACCATGGCACATGTATACCTATGTAACAAACCTGCACGTTCTGCACATGTATCCCAGAATGTAAAATAAAATAATAAAAAGAAAAAAACACATAACATAAAACTTATCTTAACCTTTTTTTTTTTTTTTTTTTTGAGATGGAGTCTCACTCTGTTACCCAGGCTGGAGTGCAATGGTGTGATCTCGGCTCACTGCAACCTCCGCTTCCGGGGTTCAAGCGATTCTCCTGCCTCAGCCTCCTGAGCATCTTAACCATTTTTAAGTGTACAGTAGCATTAACTATAAGCATGGTATTATGTAAAAATCCCTGGAATTTTTTTGTTCTGCAACACTGAAACGCTAAACCCATTGAACAACTCTTTCTCCCTCCTCCTCTCTACCCCTGGCAACCGTCATTCTACTTTTCATTTCCAAAAAGCTGGACTTTTTTTTTGTCGCTGTTAATAAGACCCATCTACAAAACAAGAGACGCCATTCCAAACTTTCCTGCCTCCAGACTCTGTGGTGAGGCAATGCTGAGTCAAGGTTAATGAAATTGCTCTGGAAGCAAAATCACTCTTCAAGTGCCAGGAGTTATTTAAAACATGAGCCTGTCTCACCAAGATAGGTAAGGAGGATCTTGATGTAAATCTGGCATTAGGCTTAAAAAGTCTAACAGTCTGGTTATTTGGGGATGTGCAGAATTTCCGATTGTGTTTGTACGCTCCCAATTTTGAGGAAAACTGGAAAAATAGATAGAAAGGTTCTGTTTCAGGGAAATCTCTTATTTCAAACATAGATAAGCAAACGTTAGGTTGAAAATTATTCTGGCTGGGGCCAGGTGCAGTGGCTCATGCCTGTAATCCAAGCACTCTGGGAGGCAGAGGCAGGCAGATCACCTGAGGTCAGGAGATCAAGACCAGGCTGGCCAACATGGCGAAACCATGTCTCTGCTAAAAATACCAAATTTATCCAGGGGTGGTGGCGGGGGCCTGTAGTCCCAGCTACTCAGGAAACTGAGGCAGGAGAATCACTCGAACCTGAGAGGCAGAGGTTGCACTGAGCCAAGATCTTGCCACTGCACTGAAGCAGTTTGAGAGGCTGAAGTGGGCAGATCACTTGAAGCCAGGAGTTTGAGACCAGCCTGGCCAACATGGTGAAACCCCATCTCTACTAAAAACACAAAAATTAGCCAGGCATGGTGGCACCTTCCTGTAGACCCAGCTACTTGGGAGGCTGAGGTGTGAGAATCGCTGGAACTGGGAGGTGGAGGCTGCAGTGAGCCACAATTGCCCACTGCACTCCAGCCTGGGGGATAGAGCAAGATTCTGTCTCAAAAAAAAGAAAAGAAAGAAAATTGACTTAGACTTTCATCTTTGTTTATCCTGGTTCAGTTCTTATTATATTGTAATCATTGAAGTTTGACCTTTGTCACCTCTCACCTTGGTCAGCTGATTTCCAAAAACTGTGAGGATGCCTTGGTGAACGCAGGAAGGAAATGCTTCAACTTGGAGTTCCAGTTACTTATTTATTTATTTATTTATTTAGATGGAGTCTCACTCTGTCGTGAGGCTGGAGTGCAGTGGCTCAATCTCAGCTCACTGCAACTTCCACCTCCTGGGTTCAAGCAATTCTTCTGCCTCCGCCTCCTCAGTAGCTGGGATTACAGGTGCCTGCCACCACGCCTGGTTAATTTTTGCATTTTTAGTAGAGATGGGGTTTCAACATCTTGGCCAGGCTGGTCTCGAACTCCTGACTGCAGGTGGTCTGCCTGCCTCGGCCTCCCAAAGTGCTGGGATTACAGGCATGAGCCACCATGTCGGGCCCATAGTTCGTCCTTTATAATTCTTCTATTTTTGTGTTTTGTAATGTATACAACTTATTAGTACTTGGGTACATGTAAATAATTTCTAAATAAAAATATACATATATTGAAGTGTCATGTGTCCTTTAAAATTTTATTTTATTTTTAATTTATGGCATGCAACAACAAAAAGCTTCAAAGGCCAATAACCTACTTCCTGTGTCATTCAGTTCTCCAGAGAAAGAGAACTGATGGGATTTATTTATCTCTTTCTCTCTCCTAGGGATGAGTGTTATGAGAGAGAGAGAAAGAGAGGCAGTTTAAGAAACTAGCTTATATGGGCTGGGCACAGTGGCTCATGCCTGTAATCCCAGCACTTTGGGAGGCCAAGGTGGGTGGATTACCTGAGGTCAAGAGTTCAAGACCAGCCTGGCCAACATGGTGAAACCCTGTCTCTACTAAAAACACAAAAATTAGCTGGGCATGGTGGCGGGCACCTGTAATTCCAGCTACTGGAGAGGCTGAGGCTGGAGAATTGCTTGAACCCAGGAGGTGGAGGTTGCAGTGAGCTGAGATGGCACCACTGCACTCTAGCCTGGGGAATAAGAGCAAGACTCCGTCTCAAAAAAAAATAAAATAAGAAATTGGCTTATATGATTATGGGGACTGGCAAGTCCAAAATCTATAAGGGCAGGCTGGAAACTAACTGGGCAGAATTTCTCTGTTACAGTCTTGAGGCAGAGTCTTTTCTTCTCCAGAAAACCTTAGTTTTATTTTTTATTTATTTTTGTTGTTGTTGTTGTTGGAGTTCCCCTCTTGTTGCCCACACTGGAGTGCAGTGGCATGATCTCAGCTCACCGCAACCTCCGCCTCCTGGCTTCAAGCGATTCTCCTGCCTCAGCCTCCCAAGTAGCTGGGATTACAGGCGCCCACCACCAAGCCCAGCTAATTTCTGTATTTTTAGTAGAGACAGGGATTTTGCCATGTTGGCCAGGCTGGTCTCGAACTCCTGACCTCAGGTCATCTGCCTGCCTCAGCCTCCCAAAGTTCTGGGATCAGAAGCGTGAGCCACCATGCACGGCCCTCAGTTTTATTCTTTTTTTTTTTTTTTTTTTTTTTGTTGAGACGGAGTCTCGCTCTGTTGCCCAGGCTGGAGTGCAGTGGCCGGATCTCAGCTCACTGCAAGCTCCACCTCCCGGGTTCATACCATTCTCCTGCCTCAGCCTCCCGAGTAGCTGGGACTACAGGCCCCCACCACCACGCCTGGCTAGTTTTTTGTATCTTTTAGTAGAGATGGGGTTTCACTGTGTTAGCCAGGATGGTCTCGATCTCCTGACCTCATGATCTGCCTGTCTCGGCCTCCCAAACTGCTGGGATTACAGGCTTGAGCCACCGCACCCAGCCAGTTTTATTCTTAAGGCCTTCAACTGATTGAAAAAGGCTCCCCCATATCACAGACTTTATTTAAGTCCACTTCGCTTAAGTCTACTTTAAAGTTGACGGATTAGTCAGGCGTGGTGGCTCATGCCTGTAATCCCAGCACTTTGGGAGACTGAGGTGGGCGGATCACCTGAGGCCAGGAGTTCAAGAACAGCCTGGTCAACATGTTGAGACTCTGCCTGTACAAGAAATGCAAAAATTAGACAGCACAGTGGTGTGTGCCTACAATCTCAGCTACTCAGGAGGCTGCGGCAGGAGAATCGCTTGAACCCAGGAGGCGGAGGTTGCAGTGAGCTGAGATTGCACCACTGCACTCCAGTCTGGGCAACAGAACAAGACTATCTAAAAAAAAAAAAAAATGAAAAGAATAAAAAGTAAAGTGGACGATTGTAGTTGTTAATCACGTCCACAAGACACCTTCACAGAAACACCTACATCAGTGTTTGATTCCACAAGTGGGTATCACAGCCTAAGCAGGTTGACACATAAAACTCACCATCACCCTACCCTATTGCCAGGTTCCCTAAATTGGCATCCCAACTCTAGTCTGTCCCCCTTCTGAGCACCTTCCATGCTATTTCCGGGCTCAGCTTACTAAAGGAAATCTCTGGCCAGGTCTCTCCTTTGCTTAAACTTCCACCACCCCTAGATGAAGACCAAGACTGGCACCTGCTGCTCTTTCAACTGTGGTCCAAGCTCCCCTTACCCCTCTTCCCTGGCTTTCTGTCAGCATGAACATCTCATTCATGCTCCCTCTTGCTCCCTGCTGCTGTCCATCCCATAGCACCCCCATGCCTGGGTTTTTCTGTTACTGTGCCCTGTATTAGGCCATACTCGCTTTGCTATAAAGAAATACCTGAGACTGGGTAATTTATAAGAAGAGAGGTTTAATTGGCTCCTGGTTCTGCAGGTGGTATAGGAAGCATGGCGGAATCTGCTTTTGGGAAGGTCTGAGGGAGCTTTCAATAATGGCAGGAGGCAAAGCGGGATGCAGGCCCCTCACACAGCTGGAGAAGGAGCAAGAGCTGGGAGCGGGGCAGGGACGGTGCTACGCACTTTCAAACCACTAGATCTCGCAATAACTCACTCACTATCATGAGAACAGCGCCAAGTGGATGGTGTTAAACCATTCATGAGATATCCACCCCCACCACTCAATCACCTCTCACTGTGCGCCACCTCCAACTTTGGAAATTACAATTGAAAATGAGATTTGGGTGTTGGCACACCTCCAAATCATATTATGGCCCCTAAAAACATACCACTCCCATCAGCTGGCACATCTTCTTCTGGCTTTGCCTGTCAAAATCCTACACTCTTCAGTCAATATGTCCACTCTCCAACCTTATCTTACTCTGACATGTGCTTCTTCCACTGTATTTCTGGGGCTCAGTTAATGTATTCCATCTCCTGGCATAAGCTAGAAATTGCAAATACAAATTAAATAGATGGCAGAGTGAGAAGGTATTCCCAATGCCTAAAACAGTCAAGGGAATAATTTCTAGAATATACAAAGAAATCCTGCAAACCAACAACAACAACAAAAAGGACAAAAAAAAAAAAAAAAAAAAAAGAAAAATATTTTTATTGCCTAATATATTTCAAGGCAATTCACAGGAGAACGAGCTCTGGTAGGCAAAAAGAATATAGATAAATACTTCAATAAATGAAAAGTAGAACAGCACTGAGATGCTGTCTTATAATGGCTCAGACAGCAAAAATTAGAAAGACAGGTAATACCAAATATTGTACAGGAGGTGGCTGACTTCATGTCTTTCTCTGTCTTTACCTATCACTCTATCGATTTTATTGAATTCCTTAGCTCAGCTTTGTCTCTGAACCCTACACATGCAAATCCAACCCATTTTAGATATCTCTGCTTCAAAGTTCCATTGGTTTGTTAAATACAATATGTCCCATACTGAACCTGTGCTATGCTTCTCTAAATGTGTTTCTCCTCCTCTGTGTCCTGTCCCAAAGAGCCACCCATCATTTCTACTCTACCTAAGTCATTCAAATCTCTGGCTCCTCCTTCTCCTTCACCCCCACCGTCTGTGACAAAGTCCTGTATATTTTACAGCTAAAGTGTAGCAGATATCTGTTCCCTATGTTCCATTCTTTTCTTTTGAGATGGAGTCTCACTCTGTTGCCCGACTGGAGTGCTGTGGTGTGATCTCGGCTCACTGCCACCTCCGACTCCCTGGTTCAAGAGATTCTCCTGCCTCAGCCTCCCGAGTAGCTGGGATTACAGGCACATGCCACTACGCCCAGCTAATTTTTATATTTTTAGTAGAGACGGGGTTTCACCATGTTGACCAGGATGGTCTTGATCTCCTGACCTCATGATCTGTCCGCCTCAGCCTCCCAAAGTGCTGGGATTGCAGGCATGAGTCACCACGCCCAGCCTCCATACTTCACAAATGTGACCCTAGCTCAGGCTACTCTCATTTTTTGCCTGAACTACTAAAATTGTTTGCCATTTGTTTTCCCTCCCTACCATCTTGCGAGCTATTATAATACTGGCAGATTTCTAAGAATAAGGCCCACTCCGTGACCTCAAAACACTTGCCCTTCTCTCTGGTGGGAGGGAAGGACACGTGAGCAGATAATTACAATCCCATCCCAGGAGAGGCTTGCAATGAGGGAGGGGAGAAGCGTAGTAACTACAGGATCAGGGAGGAAGACTAGCCAATCTTACCACCCACCCATCTCTCAAAAACCATGCATGTGACCTTCCTAAAACGCAGGTCCCACCAAATGCCCCAGTCTTTTAAACTTTCCAAAGGCTGCTTTTAGGATCATCTCCTTGACGCAATGTAAGCCCATGCATGGGCCATCTTTGCCTACTTGTATAACTTTTTTTTTTTTTTTTTTTAGACAGAGTTTCGCTCTTGTTGCCCAGGCTGGATGGAGTGCAATGGCACGATCTTGGCTCACCACAACCTCTGCTTCCGAGATTCAAGTGATTCTCCTGCCTCAGCCTCCCGAGTAGCTAGGATTACAGGCATGCACCACCACGCCCAGCTAATTTTGTATTTTTGGTAGAGACAGGGTTTCTCCGTGTTGGTCAGGCTGGTCTGGAACTTCCGACCTCAGGTGATTTGCCCACCTTGGCCTCCCAATACGCTCAGATTATAGGCATGAGCCTCCGTGCCCACCCTTTGTATAACTCTTTTACAAATTCTCAGGCAATGAGAGACTACTCATAATATTCCACACACACACACAAACCATCCTTTCTATTCCCCTTTGATAGTCCAACCTTTACAAACTGCTTTAAATTGAATGTTACTTTGGGTTGGTGAAAAAAAATGTTCCAGTTCGGATGAAGTTGTATTTAAAATATTTCCAGTTGCCTCCTGTTACTTCCTTGATCATGGAGGTAAATAATAATGCAACAGTCATTACGGTTATGAAATGCCAGCAGTGTCCAATGCACTATGCTAAATGTTGTGGGGAAGGCAAAGAGAATTTAGCCAAACTGAACCACGTGCTCCCGATCTCCCCAACTCCACACCAACAAGTTGTCTCTAGACAGACTTGCAAGCTCTCTGTCCTTCCATCGCTCCACACTGAACTCCTGCCTCTCCCGTGCAGCACGATTCCTTCCTATTCTGTGTTATCCCTGCTTATGTACACAGCCAATCCCTGCCCACGTTCAGAGTCTGATCTCCTTCAATGTAGGGGTGCTCTCTGATTTAACTTTGTATGGTATCATAGTCTACTACTGAATAAATTCACTGACTTAATGGGAAATCATTCTTGTTTTCCTTTTTTCTTTTCTTTTCTTTTTCTTGAGACAGTCTCACTCTGTTGCCCAGGCTGGAGTGCAGTGACACAATCTCGGCTCACTGCAACTTCTGCCTCCTGGGTTCAGGCAATTCTCCTGCCTCAGCCTCCCAAGTAGCTGGGATTCCAGGTGCCCACCACCATGAGTGGCTAATTTTTGTAATTTTAGTAGAGATGGCGTTTCTGTATGTTGGCCAGGCTGGTCTTGAACTCCTGACCTCAAGTGATCCACCTGCCTCAGCCTCCCAAAGTGCTGGGATTACAGGCATGAGCCACTGCGGCCGGCCAATACTTTTTGTTTTCTAGGAGCTCACAATTGTCTACTGACTATTATATTAAGAGCGAATTTTCCAGCCAAGATGTCAGAGCCTTCTGGAACGAGGCACTGTCTTACCTGGTCAGCTGGCCAGACTCATTCATTCATTTAAACAATGTTCATTGAGATGAATACTGAAGACATATATTCAGAACCTAACCCACGCTAGGCCCGGTTCTAAGATGCTCAGGATAAAATAATGGAAAAGAAAGATTGGATGTGACTCTTGCCTTACTAGCATGTACAGGAGAAGGAGGATACCAACCCTAAATAAATGAACAATAATTACAAATTGTGAAATGCTCTATGAGAGAAACAAATGGTGTTTTATGAGAGAGCTTAGAGCGGGGCGCTCAGCTATTTCCCTGGCTGGAATGTTCATTGACCTCTCTCTGACTCTCTGAACCCCAGATCTCCTTAAACCCACGGCTGAATTCTGGAAAGTCTTCCCTGATTACTGCAAACCCTGCCTGACTCCTAAAACATTTATTATGTGCACCACCAAATAGGCATAACTCTTCCAACCAGGAAAGCTGCGTGGAGCCTGTGACACATGCTTATCTGGTACATGAGCTACAGAGGTGATCGCTATGGCCACCAGGCCTCCCTTCAGTCAGCCATCATGCAAGCCCTTCCCTGTGAATAGAACCAGGTTCATGGGCAAAACAGTGCAATTTCTGGGATCATTCTGCGTACTCATTTAGCGACAGAGAGGAAAGTCCCACCCAACGCAGCCACCCCAAAGGCACAATCGCAGCAAGCTGTTACAAAGTTCTATATCCATCCCTCTAACTTACCCTTTCTTGACCCTAGCTTGACTCATCCTCCCTTGGAGGTAGCCATACATAATCTTTCTTCCCTTTCCCGCCATCTCTACCTCATGCTGGAGTTTACCCATGATTAACTCATTTGTAATAGCTCAGTCATTCCTTGTGGATGCTTGGGATAGATAGCTCAGTTCTCAAAAGCCCAACAGACACTCCTCCTGGAATTATACCTCTTGGATGGGTCTCTTTGGCAAGGCAATGGGCAGTTTTATATGAAGACCATTACACTAGGCAATCATGAATAAACAGTTGGGAGATGAGGTTGGAGGGGTCTGGAGGACACTAGTGTTTGAGATACCATAGATCACATTTTCTATTTATTAATTCTAATTTTAAGCATTTCTGTAAGGTAATATGATAATTCCTTTTTTATTATTATTTTTTTTAGATGGATTTTCTCTCTTGTTGCCCAGGCTGAAGTGCAGTGGTACGATCTCAGCTCACCACAACCTCTACCTCCCGGGTTCAAGCAATTCTCCTGCCTCAGCCTCCCGATAGCTGGGACTACAGGCATGACAGGCATGCGCCACCATGCCCGGCCAACTTTGTGTTTTTAGTAGAGACAGGGTTTCTCCACGTTGGTCAGGCTGGTCTCGAACGCCCAACCTCAGGCGATCCGCCTGCCTCGGCCTCCCAAAGTGCTGAGATTACAGATGTGAGCCACCGCACCCAGCTAATCATTCCTATTTTTAACAGATGAGGAAAATTAGGACACAGGAAGGTAAAAGAAGTTGGCTAAAAGCTAAATGTTATAGGACAGAATCATACGTTTAAGCAAGTGGTTTTGAAAGTGTTGGAGGCAGGGTAAAGTGAAAGTTTGCATCGCGCTATGGTTCTCTAATGTGAGCGTGCATCAGAATCACGCGAAAGGCTCCTTCAAGCACAGGTTGCTGAGTCCCAGCCCCAGAGTTTCTGGTTCAGTGGATCCATGACAGAGCCAAGTAATTTGCATTTCTAACAAATGCTAAGGGACAAAAAGCTCACTATAATAATATTAACAACAACAAGTGATATTTCTCCAGCCCTTAATAAAGTGATATTGGCCTAATATGTGCCCAGATGGTGCTATTGCTACTGGTCCAGGGACCACACTTTGAGAAGCAGTGGCATAAAATATGGTGTGAGCCCAGAGGAGAGATAAATGACCAATGCTTCAGGGAGGCCAAAGGATGGCTTCGCAGGGAAAGGGGCATCTAGGTTGGGCACTGAAGCTCACACAGGAATTCTAACTCACTCTTCCGTCTACATTTGTTGGTCATAGAGGAAAGGACCTGAGCACATGCTATGTTCAGACTTACAGGTACACAAGTCAAGCTCAAATGTGGTGAATGTTCAGTGAGCATATATAATTTCGGGTGGCTCAGCAGAGCTTGTACTGACAGGGGGGAGGCCGGTAGGTGAGCCTGGGGCCAGATGGAAAGCCACACGAAATAGTTTAAATTTCATCCTTTGGGTATCAGGCTTTTAATCAGAAGAGTAATGCAATTCTCTTTGCTTAATTGTGTTCTAATTGTTCATTCATTAACTGTAAGAAGGTGTTAATCACTCACTACACCAAGGAATGTTAAGGTATAAATCACTATACAAATAATAACAACAAGAAGAGGTGGTATTTCTCCAGCTCTCACTACAGTGATACTAGCCTTGCGTGTACGATATGATTTATTCCCTACAGCAATTGTTTGCAGCAGATTCTACTGTTATCCCATTTTAGAGAGGAGGAAACTGAGGTTTAGGGAGGCAAGGACACAGTGTTCGAGAATAGCTGAATGCCAGGTGGGCATGGTGGCTCATGCCTGTAATCCCAGCACTTCGAGAGGCTGAGGAGGGAGGATCAATTGAGACCAGGAGTTCCAGAACAGTCTGGGAAACATCTCTACAAAAAATAAATATTTACAGAATTAGCTGGGCCTGGTGGCACGTGCCTGTGTTGTGTACCAGCTGTGCAGAAGGCTGAGGCAGGAGGATCGCTTGAGCCCGGGAGTTTGAGGCTGCTGTGAGCTATGATCATGCCACTGCATACACTTCAGCCTGGGCAGCAGAGTGAGATCCTGTCTCCAAAAATAAAATAAAATCAAGAAAGCAGCTTATAGGGATTTTGGTTTAAGTTTAAAGGGTCATTTTTTTGTTTGTTTGTTTGTTTTTGTTTTGTTTTATTTATTTATTTATTTTTTGAAATGGAGTCTCACTCTGTTGCCCCAGGCTGGAGTGCAGTGGCGCAATCTTGGCTCACTGCAAGCTCTGCCTCCTGGGTTCACGCCATTCTCCTGCCTCAGCCTCCCAAGCAGCTGGGACTACAGGTGCCCCCCACCACGCCCGGCTAATTTTTTGTATTTTTAGTAGAGACGGGGTTTCACCGTAGTCTCGATCTCCTGACCTCGTGATCCACCCGCCTCAGCCTCCCAAAGTGCTGGGATTACAGGCATGAGCTACCGCGCCCAGCCTAAAGGGTCATTTTTCACATCTTAAACCTTGCTTTCCATTATGACATCCTTGAGTTCAAGGACTGTATCCCTACCTTCCCTTTCACCCAAACTTGTTGCCTCTAATATGAAGTCGCTCCTGCTGTGCTTGGCAAAAGTAGCCCAGGCTCTCCCAGCAATGCCCTTTCCCTTGCAGGTATCCTGACCTCTACATAAAGGCATGAGGCAAACAGGAGCTACTGCTTGTTATCAGAGGATCTGCGGTCTTCATAGTGCAGGAATGTCATCCCTGGGGGACTGTAGGATCTGTCACTGTCAAACCTGAGGCTTTTTTTTTTTTTTTTTTCTTGCAAACTCAGGGCTTTTCAGATCTTTAGTGCTGATCAGAGATAGGGCACTACAATAGAGGCTTAAATCGCAGCGAGTGGGGAGAAGAGGCAAAGAGAGATACCACGCATAAAATAAAGTACACCGACTCTTTTTGGGAAGATAACACATAACTCTTGGTGCACGCTGCACAATAAAAGTCCTTGGAGAACAGAGAAGATCTTTGTCAGAAATTGTGTCTCATTTAGCAACATTGTTTCACTGTGTTCCTTTCAGAATGAAAGTGATTCATCTTGCTTTTGTTTCCGGTCACCTTTTATTTTTTCCCTTCCTGGGAAATTTCTTTTCCATTAGGAGACAGGCACTTTTTCCTTTCACCCATCTTCACAAACCAGGACTTTCATCTGCAACCTGTTTATGCTCAGCTCTCACAGTCCAATTGAACGATATATATTTTTTTTCATTTTGCCAAGTAGTGATTCACATAACATGGATAATATTGATGTGAAATGGGTTACAAAATATTTTAATGATCCCGTTCCTTGGAAATGGTGTGTGTCTGTGTGTGCATCGCGTTACAAATATCATCATCGTTTATTCAGTCAGGAAGTATTTTTGCGGTTTGTTCTAACTTCATTGCGCTGCAGTATTTGCTAGGGGGCAGTCACTGCACCAGGCATAGCTCTAAATGAAAGGCAACACAAAAAGTAGTTAATTACGTTGCAGATGTTGAAGAGCAAAATGGCATGATAAGAGATACCCCAAGGGCAACTTTGAAGCTCTGTTCACCGCATCAGGAGAAGGAAGGAGAGGATTCATAATGAAAATTCATAATTCATTTTGGCTTGTATCAGAAGGCTTTTTGACAAAAGACAGAGACTGAAGTAACACGAATATCTTCTTGGAGGCCCGTGTCTGCCAGGTATTAACCACTTTATTTCATTGTCTCCGTTCAGCTTCAAGCAGCCTTAGTAGCGACGTGCAGTGGCTCATACCAGTAATCCCAGCACTTTGGGAGGCTGAGTTGGGAGGATCACTTGAGGCCAGCAGTTTGAGACCAGCTTGGGCAACATAGCAAGATCCCATCTCTACAAAAGATTAAAAAAAAAAATTAGCCAGGTGTGGTGGTGCACGCTTGTAGTCCCAGCTACTCAGGAGGCTAAGGCAGGAGGATCCCTGGAGCCCAGGAGTTTCAGGCTGCAGTAAGCCATGATTGTACTACTATACTTCAGCCTGTGTGACAGAGTGAGACCCTGTCTCAAAAAAAATAAAATAAAATAAAAAAAGCAGCAGACTGATTAAGGAACCTAAGTTTACAGCAATTGAGCACCTAGATTTACAGCAACTGAGCAACAGAAAACTCTATAGCTCAAGGACGGGTACAGTGGCTCATGCTTGTAATTCCAGCACTTTGGGGGGCCGAGTCGGGCTGATTACCTGAGGTCAGGAGTTGGAGACCAGCCTGGCCAACATTGTGAAACCCCGTCTCTACTAAAAATACAAAAGTTGGCCGGGCGCGATGGCTCAAGCCTGTAATCCCAGCACTTTGGGAGGCCGAGGCAGGCGGATCACGAGGTCAGGAGATTGAGACCATCCTGGCTAACACGGTGAAACCCTGTCTCTACTAAAAAATACAAAAAACTAGCCAGGCGAGGTGGTGGGTGCCTGTAGTCCCAGCTACTCGGGAGGCTGAGACAGGAGAATGGTGTAAACCCAGGAGGCGGAACTTGCAGTGAGTGAGATCCAGGATCTGGCCACTGCACTCCAGTCTGGGCGACAGAGCAAGATTCCATCCCCCCCCCCCAAAAAAATACAAAAGTTAGCTGGGCATTGTGGTTGGTGCCTGTAATCCCAGATACTTGAGAGACTGACGCAGGAGAATCACTTGAACCCAGGAGGCAGAGGTTGCAGTGAGCAGAGATCATGCCATTGCACTTCAGCATGGCAGACAGAACAAGACTCCATCTCAAAAAAAAAAAAAAGAAAAGAAAAGAAAAGAAAAATCAAATCCTTTCAGCATTGAATGGTTTTGGTTCTAAGTCATTTGACCACATATACAAGGGTTTATTTCTGGACTTGATTCTATTCCATTGATCTGTGGGGTCTGTCTTCATGCCCTATCAGTTCATTTTCAGCACTAGAAGGTTAGTTCCATGAGGGCAGGTGCCCTGCCTGGCTTTCCACAGCCCCACCCCTGACACAGATCAGGGGTGTGGTATCACCCTGTGGTATCAGGCTGTGACAGTTTCTAGCTTTCCCTTGCACGGCCCAGATGGACTCCCCTGCCTGCCTCCAGCTTGTCCTGTGTTGGGCATACCACCTGTCCAGGGCAGTCTGTCATGCTCTTCTTCCTTAGACGTCAGAGAGGTCCTGCCTTCCCTCTCTCCAAACTCATCTCAGTGTCTGCTGGATTAGGTTGACCTTGCCTATCCCTGTCCTCATTCTGTTCATAAGTGGAACTTGTGTATCCGGCATTTGCCATTTGCTCACCCTTCTTCCAGGTGTCCTCCCTACACCTATGCTCCTATTTTCCTTAGACCTGTGTCCAGCAGACTCTCATGGACCCCCACCTGCTTTCTGAGATTTCCTTGTTTCACTTGAGTCCTGGCATCTCAGGGGCATGTGAGAACAAAGGAAAGTTAAGCCTGGGGCTCTGTTCCAGCCTTGTTTAAGTCACATCAAAAGGCCATCCTGTTTTTTTCTTGTTTTTGTTTCCAGTCTCATAAATAAGGCCTCTGTAATGGCAGGGAGGAAATCCAGACGGCAGGAACACAGCATTACATCATCACATTACCTACAGGGATGCATTTTCAAGGCCAGCAAACTCAATTAGCTCGTTGGTAATAGCAGTTCCAGCACCAGGACACACACAGCAGAGTTCATCATGCCGAAGAAGGACACGGAAGACAGATGACAATGTGGTCCACCATGCAGACCCGCTGGCAAACTAGCCCAGAGAGACAGCTCCATACCAAATGTGGTTTGCTTTCAATAATTTGGGGCTGCTATTTTTGATATATTTAAATCTTGAGAAATAGAATGCTCTTTGTTAGCTTCATCCTCATTATTTGTTTCATCACCCATCCTTGAGCAACCTTTCTTTTCTTCTGCAAATTTCCAGCTATTGTGCTGGAGCCTTGTGGACTCCTATAGAGATGGGACCATGTCCCAGAAGCCAAAGAGGAGACCCAGAGCCAGTGAAGGTGACATAATGTCAGTGGCAGGAGGCAGACAAATTCCTAGGCAGACAGGGCCAGGTCCCTGGTGAAATCTGACCTTCAAGCCAAAGACAGCCCAAAGCCTGAAAACCTAGCTACTACAGCCCAGGACTGGAGTGAGAACGTCCTCAATGGCTTTTTAGCCAATTAAATGATGCTTTTTCGAGGCCCACCCATGGACCAATCAGCACCACTGCCCCATTCTGAGCCCATAAAAACCCCAGACTCAGCTACACACTGGAACTACCTGACTTGGGGAAGGGGCTGCTTACTTCGAGTTGCCCTCACATGTTGAGAGTTGTTATGTTGCTCAATAAAACTCTTCTCCACCTTGCTCATGCTCTGGTTGTCCATATAACCTTATGTCACGGGACAAGAACCCAGGGCCTGCTGAACAGCAGGAGTGAAAAGGGCTGTAACATGTTCCTGGCTGGCTCACCAAGCTGTGGGTGGTGACACGCTCTCATTTGCTGGACTGCGAGGGAAAAGCAGTAACCCTTCTGGGGG
This sequence comes from Theropithecus gelada, assembly GCF_003255815.1. Lineage (NCBI taxonomy): Eukaryota > Metazoa > Chordata > Mammalia > Primates > Cercopithecidae > Theropithecus > Theropithecus gelada. Next base: position 7,017,115 of record NC_037670.1, on the reverse strand, counting down.
CCCAGGTCTTGGGACTCCAAGCCAGAGCTGTGATATGCTGTAACACCCACTTAGGCCTCTATAGTTGCTGGTGTCTCTGAATTTTGGGGCACCAACATGTTCCCCTCATCCAGATGAGGGGAACCCAAGGCAGAAGCCACTTGAGGCACATCTGGTCCAGCCACAGCCTTGTACAAAGCTCACGCCTGTGCTGGCACCTGGAGCTGCCTGCCCTGCTATGGCAGCTGGCACACTTGGCTGTGCCCCATGCTTGCTCACTCACACACCCCTCACCACTCCGCACTTGGCTCACTCACAGCAGGTGTGGGATCTGGGTCGGTAGCAAGAGCCAAGCACAGCCAGCCCAGCACAGCCTGCTGGGCTGAGTGGGCAGAGCCAGCCCAGCGGTCATGGGCGAAACTTGGACAGAGGTGCTGCCAACCACAGAGATTTCCAGCTGGCAAAGTGGCATCCAAATAATCTTGTGTCAATGGGGTTTATTGAGGACTTACAAATGGGGCAGTCCAGGAGTGGCAGGCTGGACAGGAGACTCCCTACTTTTAAAAAAAATGCACACAGGGGCCGGGTGCAGTGGCTCATGCCTGTAATCCCAACACTTTGGGAGGCCGAGGCACATGGATCACCTGAGATCGGGAGTTCAAAACCAGCGTGACCAACATGGTGAAACCCTGTCTCTACTAAAAATACAAAATTAACTGGGTGTGGTGGTACATGCCTGTAATTCCATCTACTTGGGAGGCTGAGGCAGGAGAATCACTTGAACCCAGGGGCCGGAGGTTGCGGTGAGCCGAGATTGCACCATTGCACTCCAGCCTGGGTGACAAGAGTGAAACTCCATCTCAAAAAAAAAAAAAAAAAATGCACGCAGGTTATAATACTTTGTTACTTAGCAGCCTCCACCTAGAAACCTCCATGTATCCCAAAACAGGACCTGGAGCCCCCGTAGAGCCTGCATTTCAAGGGATGGTCCAGGGATTCTGATGTCCTTCACAGATAAATGGTGGATCTTCAGGTTGGCCACTTCTGGATTCCTTAGCTTGGACCTTTTTTTTTTTTTTTTTTTGAGATGAAATCTCACTTTGTCCCCAGGCTGGAGTGCAAGTGGCACAATCTTGGCTCACTGCAACCTCTGCCTCCTGGGTTCAAGTGATTCTCCTGCTTTCAGCCTCCAAGGAGCTTGGACTACAGGCACCCGCCACCATGCTTGGATAATTTACGTATTTTTAGTAGAAACGGGGTTTCCCCATGTTGGCCAGGATGGTCTCGATCTCTTGACCTCGTGATCTGCCCACCTCGGCCTCCCAAAGTGCTGGGATTACAGGCGTGAACCACCGCGCCTGGCCGGAACTTTGAACACACCTTTCCTTAGACCATAGTGTTATTCTCGAGTGTGCTTAAGTTATTGCTCTCAAATGTGTCTTCCATACACTAGCATTGAGGCCTAGAGAGGTTAGAACACTTACCTACATACATTCAGCAAGTGACCTTATCTCAGTCACAGTTTAATCATTGTTCAGCGTGTCAGATCATCAGCTGTGCTAATGCTTTGGGTAAGTTAGAGCAGGCATAAAATCCTCATCCAGAATCAGTGGGGAAGAAGGACAGTCAGGATTACTGAGAAGTCAAAATAACACACTATTTTAACCAGGGTGTCATGAGAGCAGAGAATGTTTTAGGCTAACAGTTCTTAGAATTTAACTTGTCCAACCTTGTAATTTTACAGATGAGAAAACCAAGAGCCATAGAAAGTTAAATTATGTCTGCCAGGCGGGCATGGCTCATTAGCACATGTGCAGAATGACTATAAATAAGCCACAGGCCACTTACAGAAAAGCCGCTCTTGCAGAGTCTCTTCAGAGCATACTTTATCACCCAGAGATGAGGCAGATTCCAAAGCAGCACACAGTGGGCCTTCAGGTGCTGTCGATGTTATGTTGATAGGTTATTTGCTTTTGTCTGAAAACTAAACAAGCACTTCAGAATCTCAGTTAACTTTCTATTTTCGATAAGGAGTTCCTTGTTTATAGTGCTAAGAGAAGTGCTGGTTATGCTGCGAAACATCAAAACTGTTGAATTAGAGGCATTCAAATACTTTTGCAGGAAGATTATGCGAACCTGAACATCTGAGACAGGTCTCAGTTAATTTAGAAAGTTTACTTTGCCAGGGTTGAGGGCGCACACCTGTGACACAGTCTCAGACAGTCCTGATGACATATGCCCAAGGTGGCCGGGACACAGCTTGGTTTTATACATTTTAGGGAGACATGAGACACCCGTCAATAGGTGTAAGATGGACATTGGTTCAGTCCAGAAAGGTGGGACAACTCGAGGCAAAGACCAGGCAACTCCAAGTGGGGAGGTGGCTTTCCGGTCATAGGTCAATAAGAGACAAATGGTTGAATTTTTTTTTGTTTCTGATTAGCCTTTCCATAGGAGGCGATCAGATATGCACTGATCTCAATGTGAATAGAACGGGAGGCAGATTTGCCCTAAGCAGTTCCAAGTTTGGCTTTTCCTTTTAGCTTAGTGATTTAGGGACCCCAAGATTTATTTACCTTCCACAGTTACTCATACTTCTCTCAAAGCAACCTCTGTTTCCCAGGCCTCTTTAGCCCTAAGACGCATTTCTCACCTCCTCCCTTTTTTTGGAAAAAGAAGAGGAATCCTGTGTAGAGAGGCCCTTATATCTTGGCTACCAACAATCCCTGCTTCTACGCAGAACGCACTTAGAAAGCATGTGGATTCCAGCATGTGTTCTAAATGGCTCATTAATCATGCATTTCCTTAGGAAGGATTGTAAGGAGCTCCGATTTGCTGGGGAGCATTCGCCTTCTCCCCTCAGGCAGACTAGCAAGTGCGGAGTCTTGCAGTTCTTTCATCTATTTACAGCTCAGAGAAGCCACCCAGATGGAGATGACAGTGATGTGCGATTCCTAAGGAGAAATCACTCAAATGCATGAAGATTCTCCCTGTGCATTTATAATGTAGGCACATCGTTAAATGCGCTTTGTTGAAACTATGCTAAAGTGTTGGACATTTCAGTGGGTAAACAAAACAATAAAAACAGTCAAGATGGTTTTCTAGTTATGAGACTCTTAATACTCCACTTGAATTTAGCAGGGATTAGGTATATGTGTTTGTGTTGCTTCCTTCCTCCTCCCTCACTCCCTTCCTCATTTTTTCTATCTTTATCTTTGTAATGAGGCCATGCATGTTACTGGGAAATACAGTCAATTTGGAGACAGGCTTGGGTTCCCATCCAAGGTCCATCATCACTCACAATTGAGTGATCCCATACACATTATGTGACTGTTCTGACTCTTAGTCATTGAAGGATAACAATAGAGAAAAAATTGTATAAGATTATATATAAATGGATAAGATTATATATAAATTGCATAAGACTATATATAAACAGATAGATAGATGGACAGATGGATGGATGGATGGATAAATGGATAGATAGATAGATAGATAGATAGATAGATAGATAGATAGATAAATGAATGGGTGGGTGGGTGGATGGATGGATGACTGGATGGATGGATGGATGGATCAATGGATAAATGGATGGATAGATGGTGGATGGATGGATGCACGGATGAATGGATAGATAGCTAGATGGATAGTTGGATGGATGAATGAATAAATGGATGGATGAATGGATAGATGATAGATATGTAGATGGATAAATGGATAGACGGATGAATGGGTAGATGGATGGATGGATGGATGGATAGATAGATAGATAAGTAGATAGATAGATGATAGATTCATGAATAGAGTTCTATTCATATGCACAGGACAGTGCATAATAGATCATAGACTCTTTACATTCTTTTTTTGTTTATTCTTTTTTAGTGATGAAGTCTCATCAGTCACCCAAGCTGAAGTGCCCTGGTGTGATTATAGCTCATTGCAGCCTGAAACTCTTGGGCTAAAGCAAGTATTTGTCATTATGCTTAGCAGATTTAAAAACATTTTATTTTTAGAGATAGGGTCTTGCTATGCTGGCCAGGCTGGTCTCAAACTTCTGGCCTCCAGCGATCCTCTCATCTTAGTTTCTCAAAGTGTTGGATTACAGACATGAGCTACTATTCTTTATTCAATAAAAATCAGTTTCATTGAGCACATTCTTTGGCCATCCCACTTGTAAATGCTAGGGATATAACACTGAATAAAACTGACAAACCTCTGCAGTTGTAGAACTGATATTCTAGTGAAGGAGCCAAACATGAATCATAATATATAGAATGCAACACCTGTCATAGAAATAAACAAGTCAGGGAAGTAGGGCAAGAAGTGTGGCTGGGGAAGAGCTGTTTCAAATTTTAAATGAGCCATCAGGGAAGGACTTATGCAGAGGATGGCATTTGAATAGTGGCCTTGAGTGGTACTGGAGGGTGCAGCAGATAGCCAGGGAGGAAGGATCCCTGGCAGGGGCCTACTGCAATACACAGTGATAATTTATGTGTAAAGAGAAGCTGTTCTGCCTTCTTGTGAATGGGATGAAGTTACAAAGCAAGCACAGTTCTTTACACCCATCTCTTTCCTATTTTTCTTCCTCAGATGTTGGAGCACAGGGGAATGAGTTGACCAGTGACCCAGCTGCTGCTCTCAGAAATCTACCAATCACCGTGTTTCCACCGAGGCCACTCTTTCCTCACTGCTCCCAGACAGTGATTGAGTATGGCAGGATTCTCAGGCAAGCCCACTCCTGGGAAATGCACCACTCCTGTCATGGGCTCCCCATCAGCTTTGCAGAAACTGTTGCAGAACCTCGTGCGAAGTCTTGCCCTGCCTGTGTTCCCATCTTTCCCTTCTCCCCTGGTGCTAGACTTGCACTGTGGTCTGATGACTCTCCTGGACTCCTCTGGCTTCCTTCCCATTTTCCCTTGCAGGAGTTTCTTCTAATAAATCTCATACACTCCTATTAGAGTTTTCTCTAATAAATCCAGACTTGGCATCTGCTTGGAATACCAAGACTGACACAGGCACCATTGAGGAATTTTAGATGCCTGGCTAACAGCCAGTACTAACTGTTGGACCTGTGAGTGAGGCCAGCTTGGACCTTCTTGTGCAATTGATACCCCCATAAATTACAGCCGTGTGCGATATTGAAATCCTTGTGAACTATTGGTAGGAATGTAACATGCTACAGCCATTTTGAAAAGCAATGTGCTGGTTCCTGGAAACATTAAAAATAATATTGGCCGGGCATGGTGGCTCACGCCTGTAATCCCAGCACTTTGGGAGGCAGAGGTGGGCAGATCACCTGAGGTCAGGAGTTCAAGACCAGCCTGGCCAATGTGGTGAAACTCCACCTCTACTAAAAAATACAAAAATTAGCCGGGCATGGTGGTGGGTGCCTGTAACCCCAGCTACTCGGGAGGCTGAGGCAGGAGAATTGCTTGAACCTGGGAGACGGAAGTTGCAGTGAGCTGAGATCGCACCACTGCACTCCAGCCTGGGCAACAGAGAGAGACTCCACCTCAAAAAAAAAAAAAATAAATAAATAAATAAATAACAGAATTACCATATGATGCAGCAATTCTACTTCTGGTTATATACCCAAAAGAACTGGAAGCAGGGACTCACAGAGATCCTTCTGCAGCCATGTTCATAGCAGAATTATTTACAATGACCTCACTGTCCATTGCACATGAATGGATAAATAGAATGTAGTATATATATATACAATGGAATATCATTCAGCTTTAAAAATAATGGAAATTCCAACACATGATACAACATGGATGAAACTTAAGGACATCATGCTAAGTGAAATAAGCCAGTTCCGAAAAGGCAAGTACTGTATATAATTCCATTTACATGAGGTACTTAGAGTAGTCACAGTCATACAGACAGAAAGTTGATTGGCAGTTTCCAGGGACAGGGGAGACAGGAAAATGAGGAGTTATTGTTCAATGTATGTAAAGTTTAATTTATTTCATTTTATTAATTTATTATTTTTTAGATGGAGTTTCACTCTTGTTGCCCAGGCTGGAGTGCAGTGGCACAATCTTGGCTCACTGCAACCTCCACCTTCCAGTTTCAAGCGATTCTCCTGCCTCAGCCTCCTGAGTGGCTGGGATTACAGGCACCCACCAGCACGTCTGGCTAATTTTTGTATTTTTAGTAGAGACGTGGTTTCATCATGTTGGCCAGGCTGGTCTCGAACTCCTGACCTTGTGATCTGCCTGCCTCAGCCTCTCAAAGTGCTGGGATTACAGGCGTGAGCCACCATGCCAGGCCTAAAGTTTAAGTTTTTAAAATGAAAAGAATTATGGAAATGGATAGTGATAAAGATTGTACATTATAAATGTATTTAATATTACCAAAATGTACACTAAAAAACTGGTGAGTTAGTCTGTTTTGCCATACTGTAAAGGAATACCTGAGGCTGGATAACTTATAAAGAAAAGAGGCTTACACCTGCAATCCCAGTGCTTCGGGAGGCTGAAGCTGGTGGATTGCTTGAGTTCATGAGTTTGAGACCAGCCTGGGCAACATGGTGAAATCCTATCTTTACAAAACATACAACAATTAGCCAGGTATGGTGCACACTTGTAGTCTCAGCTACTTGGGAAGCTGAGGTGGGAGGATGGCTTGAGCCTGGGAGTTTGAGGCTGCAGTGAGCTATGATTCCATCACTGCAGCACTCCACCCTGGGTGATAGAGCCAGGCCTTGTCTCAAAAAAAAAAAAAAAAGAGGTTTATTTGGCTCATGGTTCTGCAGGTTGTACATGCATGACACTAGCATCTGCTAGGCTTCTTGTGAGGCCTCAGGAAACTTACTCATGATAGAAGGTGAAAAGAGAACAGACAGGAACATCACATGGAGAGAGAGGGAACAAGAGAGGGAGAGAGAGGGAGCAAGAAAGAGAGAGCGACAAGGAGGTGCCAGCTCCACGAAACAACAACTCTTGGGTGAACTAACAGAATGAGAGCTCTTTCATCACCATGGGGAGGGCACCAAGCCATTCAGGAGGGATCCGCCCCCACGACCCATATACCTCCTGCCAGATCTCACCCCTCCCCCAACATTGGGGATCACATTTCACCATGAGATTTGGAGGACGCACACATCCAAACCCTATCAGATGGTAAATTTTAAGCTGTATTTTAGCACAATTAAAAAAAAGAAAAAAATATTATAGCCAGATGAAAGAGCCCAGGAAAATCACCAAAATAAACCTGTACCCAATGCACAGAAGTGTAATTTTGTTTTCGTTTTTGTTTTTGAGACAGAGTCTCGCTGTGTGGTCAGGCTGGAGTGTAGTGGTGTGATCTGGGCTCACGGCAACCTCCACCTCCCAGATTCAAGCGATTCTCCTGCCTCTGCCTCCTGAGTAGCTGGGACTACAGGCGCACACTGCCACCACGCCCAGCTAATTTTTGTATTTTTAGTAGAGACAGGGTTTCACCATGTTGGCCAGGATGGTCTCAATCTCTTGACCTCGTGATCTGCCTGCCTCAGTCTCCCAAAGTGCTGGGATTACCTGCATGAGCCACTGAGCCCAGCCGTTATAATTGTTTTAAGGCCCTAATGTTTGGGGTGGCCTGTTAGGTAGCAAAGGCTAGGGATGCAATACCAGAGGAAGACTTAGAGGAACCAGGAACAGAGGAATAAACTAGCAGCTGAGGCAGGAGAATCCTTGAATCTGGGAGGCAGAAGTTGCAGTGAGTTGAGAGTGCACCACTGCACTACAGTCTGGGAGACAGAGGGAGACTCAGTGAAAAAAAAAAGATCTCATAGTTCTGCAGGCTGGCTCAGGTATGAAGAGAAGATATGACCAACCCAGCACATGCTGAGGAGCCCTGCCTGGGTCCTGCTCTGAGCAACCATTCCCAGACCAAACGGTCTTTCCACAACCTACTCCTGTTGACCTAATTGTTTAGTAGAGTGTCATCCTATGCCTGTGTTCACACTTTGAGTTAGGCCCCAGTAAGTCCCACATTGGATTATGTTCCTGCCTCTAACTGGGCCGTTTAATGTCCACCCATTCCTGCCTTAGCAATGTATATTCAGACTTGGGCTTTTTAATTAAATATTCAGCTGGGCACAGTGGCTCACACCTATAATCCCAACATTTTGGGAGGCCGAGGCAGGAGGATTGCTTGAGGCCAGGAGTTTGAGACCAGCTGGGGCAACATAGTAAGATCCCCAGGTCTACAAAAAATAAAAATACTAGCTGAGTGTGGTGGTGCATGCCTGTATTCCCAGGAATTGGAGGCTACAGTGAGCCAGCAGTGAGCCGTGCAGCCTGGAACTCCTGGGCTCAAGTCATCCTCCAGCCTCAGCCTCCCAAGTAGCACTTGTGCCACTGTCCACCAGCCTGGGCAACAGAGTGAGACCCTGTCTCAAAAAATAAAATATAATATAAAATAAAATAGAGCGAAAATATTAAATATTCACCTGCATGCACCATCTTTTGCTGTTTCCTGTTGATCTCCTAAATCTGACCTGGCTCACCACCTCCTTGTTCTGGTCCTGGGTTTTACTTTCTTATTCCACCCCATCAAGTGCCTCAGCAAACTTTGCATCAAGAAATTGGCATCACAGCTGAACCTTGGGGCTGGAACCCAGCCTTAGTTGTCTTTCATCGTTTCCTCTCAACATTGCACTCCCTTCTGCCACTGGAAGGTTGTCTTCTTCTTTTATTTTTTTGGGATGAAGTTTTTGCTCTGTTGCCCAGGCTGGAGTACAATGGCACGATCTCAGCTCATTGCAACCTCTACTTCCTGGGTTCAAGCAATTCTCCTACCTCAGCCTCCTGAGTAGCTGGGATTACAGGTGCCTGACATCAAACCTGGCTAATTTTTTTGCATTTTTAGTAGAGACAGGTTTTCATCATGTTGGCCAGGCTGGTCTCGAACTCTTGACCTCAGGTGATCCACCTACCTCGGCCTCCCACAGTGCTAGGATTACAAATGTGAGCCACCTCGCCTGGCCCTGAAGGCTGTCTTCTAATGACCTCCTGAATCCCTCATTGTTTGTCTCTGTGTTCTCATGGCTAACCTGCTTTCCAGCACATCAAGATGTCACTTACTGAGAATTTCAACTTCTGCCAGCCAGAAGTTGAAGGCAGCCAGTGGCAGGCAGCTTGATGCAGGCACCTCTCTCCACCTGACCCCACAGAAGGGCAGCATTTCCGAAGTCAGCGACTGCTTCCTCCAAAGCATTACTCAGGACTTTCCTGGCAAGGGGAATGATTATGCCTGCCACAAAACTTATTAACTTGTGAATCCTTGGCAGAGGGATTGCGCCTGAAAACTGTTTTCAAGTATCAAGAATGCACTTGATTCATGGAGAGAGGCATTTTTTATTTGAAAAAAAAATAAAAAAAGTAAATGCCTTTTCTGCACTCCGGTAAATGAAAAAATCCATACTATTAAATAGCACTAGGAAAAACTAGCTCTTAGAGGACTCATGAATACTTTCAAATCATGGTGAAACAAAGACACACAGAATACAATGTCACAAATATAAGATACTCTTCATTTTGAAACAGGGTCCTGCTCTGTCATTCAGGCTGAAGTGCAGTGGTATGATCATAGCTCAATGCAGCCTCCAACTCCTGAGCTCAAACAAACCTCCTGCCTTAGCCTCCCAAGTAGCTGGGATTACAGGTGTGCACCACCACGCCTGGCTAATTTTTGAATTTTTTCTAGTGATGGGATTTCACCATGTTGGCTAAGCTGACCTCAAGTGATCTGCCCACCTTGGCCTTCCAAAGTGCTGGGATTACACGTGTGTGCCACTGTGCCTAGCCCGTATTACTTTTTGATCCTCAAAATCCCTTTATATGTCTTTGGGATATTTAAGGAGATGGGTATTAAACAGATTTAGTTGGCCAGGCACTGTAATCCCAGCACTTTTGGAGACCGAGGTGGGCAGATCGCCAGGTCAGGAGATCAAGATCAGCCTGGTTAACATGGTGAAATCCTGTGTCTACTAAAAATACAAAAAATTAGCCAGGCGTGGTGATGGGCACCTGTAATCCCAGCTACTTGGGAGGCTGAGACAGGACAATTGCTTAAATCTGGGAAGCAGAGGTTGCAGTGAGCTGAGATCGTGCCATTGCACTCCAGCCTGGGCAACAAGAGCAAAACTCTATCTCAAAAATAAATAAATAAGTAGTAGAAGTTTCCAGGTGTGCATTACAGGGTAACAGGAAGCTTTACTCCATGTAGTAGCTCAGGAATTCAAGCTGATGGCTTCAAAAGTCACTCTGAGTATCACCTTTTCTGACAGTGTGAAGATGGAAAGAATGGAAGTTTAAACCCCCAAATTTCCTTTTCAGTAAATGAGGCAGAAATTGCACATATTATTTCATTTCCAGTTCCACCAACAGGAGCGTAGTCATATGGCCACCCTCGTCAAACAGGGCTGGAAAATGTAGTCCCAAGTTGGACTCAGGTCTGCTACAACAATAGCAATAGATGTGTAGATCTGATTACAGTTACAGCTTGCATCTCTACCACACCATGACCGGCACAGACAAATTGTGATTCACACCCCATTGTGGGTGGCGGACATTCCTTCTTGAGATCAAAGGATGAGATACTACTACCTGCACTCAGCATGGAGATTTCATTAGGGAAAAAAGTGAGAATTGGCTGTAGGTGAGGTAATAAATAGTGTCTACTGTATAGTTTTCATATAAATAAACTGACAGTTGGAAAAAAAAATTAAAGCATTATATCTCTGCTTTGGTTTTATTACTCTGTGTCTGACATGTTTAATTCTACGTGGGTCTTCAGGACCAGACTCTGTCCTCTGAGGACGAGGATTTTGTTGGTGACAACCCTTTGCCCCCAACCTCTCCCTGTGGCTCCATGCTTAAAACACAGGAGGTGTTCCTTGTTTGCTAATGGCCAGAATGTACAAGGTTCAGGTTTGCTGACTGTCACACGTGTGCGTGTGAAGAGACCACCAAACAAAAAAGAACTGGAATTAGAAGGACAGGGAGATTGAAGGGTAGCGAGAGAGGCTGGAGAAGAGAGTGAAAAGACCACTTTCCCGATTTGAAACTGGTGAGATGTTCCTTGCGCTGGTCTGAGGACCTGAGGTCGTAGGTGGATCTCCTCATGGAGTGAGGGCAAGGACAGGGAACCAGTCTCCCGAAGAAGTCCTCCTGTCCCGGGTTTTGGCACCAAATGTCACACGTGTCCGTGTGAAGAGACCACCAAACAGACTTTGTGTGAGCAATAAAACTTTTTAATCACCTGGGTGCAGGCGGGCTGAGTCCGAAAAAGGAGTCAGCAAAGGGAGATAGGGGTGGGGCAGTTTTATAGGATTTGAGTAGGTAGTGGAAAATTATAGCCAAAGAGGGTTGTTCTCTGGTGGGCAGGGGCAGGGTCACAAGGTGCTCCGTCGGGGAGCTTCTAAGACTCATTGTCCAGGAGAAGGAATTTCAGTCAAGGTGGGGCAGGAACAAATCACAGTGATGGAATGTTATCAGTTAAGGCAGGAACCAGCCATTTTCAATTCTTTTGTGGTTCTTCAGTTGCCTTAGGCCATCTGGATGTATATGTGCAGGCTTGGGCTGGGAGGCCTGACAGGCCTGACAATGACCATAGCCCTGGGCTCTGTATCTACCCACACCAAGGAAAACAAGGAGCTGGGAATCAGGGTGCTTCATGGTTTTAACCATTGAGCCACTTATGCCAATGGTTGAGGACAGAAATGGAGTGATAGTAAAGTGAGCACACCTGGTTATAGTTATTGCAACATTGGGGTGGTATCATCCTTGTCCTCTGTGTGTTGGGTTGGTTCTGTGTCTGTGTCATTTTCTCTGCTTCCCACTCTCCTGTGGTGTATACACTTGGTACATTGCTTTGTATGACTCAGTCATGTTGCCAAAATAACCAGCTGTGTGCATATCCCTTCTCTTTTCCATGAGAATTTAGGATCTTCAACATCAAGGGACATTTATTAATCTTATTTTTCTCCAACATCTTTTATAATGCCTAGGAGGAAGGGTTTATTATTATTTTTTTTAATGTTGAGAAAACTGAAGGAAAAAATAGTTTGCTTATGCTGACATAATACATCTTTCAAAACTCCTGACATGATTGGCCAATTATATAAATATTACTCACCATGACTTCGGGGCAATAAGCAACACCATTGAGTTTATAGATTAAACACATATTTATTGAGCATGTATTATGTGCAATAAAGTCGTCTACTACACAGCAGGGAGTAGTTGAAATGCAAAGTGGCTCCATGCTGCGAAGGCATTATCTAACACTCCTAATTATAGGAATACAAGCCCTTTTTCTATTTAAAGTTGAATTTAGGGATTAGTGAGATGTTATGGGGATTTCTACCAATAGTGAACTTTCTATAATTAGCCATTTCGAAGTAGATGGAGAAAGATCACCTAAACAGAATATTACTCAAGGGAGGTAAAGGTCCGTTTCTGAAAAAGCCTCCTCCAAAACAAAGTTTCCATAATTATAAAGGGCAAAGGGTCATTCTTTGGCTACATTCTATAGGAACTAAACTTACACTACCTTGTTCAACCATTGGTAAGGACTTTGACCATTCACTAATGAGTTGAAATACCAGGATAATTATTTTTTTTTTATTTTTTTTTTGGAGACAGAGTCTCACTCTATCGCCCAGGCTGGAGTGCAATGGCATGAACTTGGCTCACTGCAACCTCCCCCTCCTGGGTTCAAGCAATTCTTGTGGCTCAGCCTCCTGAGTAGCTGGGATTAGAGGCATGTGCCACCACGTCTGGCTAATTTTTGTATTTTTTGGTAGAGATGGGTTTCACCTTGTTGGCCAGGCTTGTCTCGAACTCCTGACCTCAAGTGATCCACCCACCTTGGCCTCCCAAAGTGCTGGGATTACTCAGATAAGCCACTGCACCTGGCCAATACCAGGAGAATTTGATAGTGATAATATGGTGTTTAGGGCCTAAGAACGATCTAATTTTGTCCAATGCCCTCATCACTCATCATGGTGATATAGGAGTTAAGAAGAAATTACTTAGGCAGATAGTGAGGGTGCAGGTGTCCTTGGTAAGGTTTCCCTGTTTAATGAAAAGCAGCCTCAGAATCATTTTCTAACAAAGAGGAGCCTGTAAAATCAAGCTGCAGACAGAGACAAGCAAGCTGGAAGCTTGCACAGGTGAGTGATGGTAGGAAAAAGGTACCTGAAACTAGACATATTCAAAATAGCCATCTTCCCTTCCCTTTGCCAGTCATGTGTACAGTAAGAAGCAGACAAGATGGCGCCTGCCAAGGGGACAGTCCATTTGCATAGTAAGATTAGGGTGGGATGGCCAACCTTTCTAGCTACTATGTGTACCTAACACCTGATCAGACCAATCCATGAGCCCTACATAAATCAGACACTCCCTCCTCGAGCCTGCCCGTAATTCTAGGGCACCCCGCCTGGCCGGTCTTTTTCCTTTTCAGAAGTCCTTCTCTCTCACTAGAGAGAGAGCTTTTCTCCTTTCTCTTTCCTCTGCCTATTAACCCTCTGCTCCTAAACTCCTTGCATGTGTCCGTGTCCTGAAGTTCTTGGTGCAAAATGACGAACCCCAGGTATTTGCTCCAGACAACGATGCCAACTCAATGGTGAGTTTCAGAAGGAAATGTCCTCACTTTAGGGGCAAAGCCAAGAGAAAAGAAATAAGAAGAAGAAGAAAACCAACATGACTAAGGATAGCTGGGCCTGGATCCTAGACCCCAATTCAGAGCTCAGGTAAGCTCTACTAGACCACATGTTAAAACATTTATCTTAAATTCTTAGGTATTAGCTTCTTCACATTAGAGTCCAGTTTCCTATACCTGCCAGTTCCACTGGAGAATCAGAGGACATATTCATTAAGATTGTCAGTGCTGGCCTGGTGTGGTGGCTCACACCTGTAATCCCAGCACTTTAGAAGACCGAGGTGGGTGGACTACCTGAGGTCAGGAATTCTAGACCAGCTTGGCCAACATAGTGAAACCCTGTCTCTACTAAAAATACAAAAATTAGCTGGGTGTGGTGGCAGACACCTGTAATCCCAGCTACTTGCAGTGCTGAGGCAGAATTGCTTGAACCCAGGAAGCAGAGGTTGCACTGAGCCGAGATTGCGCCATTGCACTCCAGCCTGGCTACAGAGTGAGACCATATCTGAAAAATTTTTTTTAATTAGCCAGGTGTGGTGGCATACACTTGTAGTCCTCCTAGCTACGCAGGAGGCTGAGGCAGGACGATTGTCTGAGCTCAGGAGTTTGAGGTTTCAGTGAGCTATGATTGTATCACTGTACTCAGTCTGAGTGACAGAGAAAGGTCACATCTCTAAAATATTTCAAATATTCACTGGGCATGATGACATGTGCTTGTAGCCCCAGCTACTTGGGAGTCGGCTTGAGCCAGTAGTTTGAGGCTGTAGTGAGCTATGATCATGCCACTGCTTTCCAGCCTGGGCCATAGAGCAAGACCCTGTCTCACAGAAATTAATAAATGATAATAAACAAATAAAGGGCTGGGGGTTGAAGGGAGGGCTCTCTCTCATTCCTCTTCTCTACTGCTATATCTCTTCCATCCAGAGGATATAGCAACAAGGCATCATCTTGGAAACAGAGAATAGCCTTCACCAGACACAAAGCCTCCTGCTGGCACTTTGATCTTGAACTTCGCAGCCTCCAGAACCAGGAGATATCAATCTCTATTCTTCATACATTACCCAATCTGTGGTATTTTGCTACAGCAGCACAAATGAACCAAGACACTACTGACAAATGGAAGAAAAATGGGGCACAGAGGCCCCCCTGGGCTGGCTGTCACCTGCACCCTTTGTCACGGAAGCAAGAGAGGTGGACACTGCTTTCTAGCCTTCAGGTTTCCAGAGCAGAGACAGAAGAGTGTTGATAAAGGGAAGTGTCACAGAAAGTCAGATAACTTCTGGCAGGTCTCCACTAGGACATTATTTTGTAAACGGCTTGAATTAGGAGACTTTCAGGCTGGGTGCAGTGACTCATGCCTGTAATCCCAGCACTTGGGAGGATCACCTGAGGTCAGGAGTTCGAGACCAGTCTGACCAACATGGTGAAACCACATCTCTACTAAAAATACAAAAATTAGCTAGGCATGGTGGTACTTGTCTGTAATTCCAGCTACTTGGAAGGCTGAAGCAGGAGAATCACTTGAACCTGGGAGGTGGAGGTTGCAGTGAGCTGAGATGCACCATTGCACTTCAGCCTGGGCAACAGAGTAAGACTCCGTCTCAAAAAAATAAAAATAATAAGGAGACTTTCAGAGGCTGCAACCTAGAAACTCAGCCTAGGGTTGGCAACAGGCAGACACTTAATCAAGTTGGAAAATGCATTCTAATGCAAAAGGAGAAGAATAGGCAGACAGCTAGCAGGGACGCTGTGCCTTGCTAGGCACCTTTAGCAGGTTGCAGCCAAAAAACAAGAAATGGGTCACATGAAGGAACTTTCAATGGTCTTCAGCAAATGCCGCCAGTCAATGGCTTACATGCAATTCCCTGAGATTCTTTTCCCTACTCTGGATGTGGAAGGGTATAGAGGGGTATGAAATAGTATCCCACCAGGCTGAGCTCATGGGCCAAGCCTGATGAGATGGAATGTAGTAGATATAAATGCAAACTTCTTCACTTTAGTTCTAAAAACAATTGCATGAATATCAAACAGGGAACTTGGCTTTGACTCATTGTTTTTGACTGGCTCAACAAAGGTTTTTTATTCTGATGTTTAGTTGTGTAGAGATCTGCCTTATTGTGCATGGGCTGGACAAGTTCAAATTTAAATGTTATATTTAAGAGGAATAACACAGGCAGCCTGTATATTGTTTAGAGGACATTAATAAATGGTATAGGAAATTGAATTAGCAAGTGTCTAGTTTACTTAATCTTTAATATTCCAGGATTTCAAGCTTGTGAAAATAGAGCTTAAAAGGATGTGGACCCTGGCAAAGCGGCTCATAGCTGTAATCCCAGTGTTTTGCAGGGCTGAGGTGGGAAGATCACTTGGGCCCCTGAGTTCAAGACCAGCCTGGACAACATAGCAAGACCTCATCACTATAAACTATTTTTTTTAAATTAGCTAGGATTGATGGTATGTACCTGTAATCCCAGCTACTCAGGAGACTGAAGCAGGAGGATCACTTGACCCCAGGAGTTGGGGGCTGCAGTTAGTTATGATTATGCCACTGCACCCCAGCCTGGGCAATGGAGCAAGACCCTGTCTCTAAAAATAAATAAATAAAATAAATAAAATAAAAAATCAAGGGGCTTGGGGTTGTTGAATTCTTACCATATTCTAACCACTATGGTATATGATGCAGTGACTCTGTTCTCCAGTTTGATCATTCTGGTCATTGTTCCCATTTCACAGATGAGGAAACCAGGGCTTTGAGAGGCTAGGCAGTTTTCCTACTCACCCAGCCAATGAACAGCTTACCTTCTTTCTGCTTAATTCAATTCCACAACATCAAGCATATCACATTCTGTGATTCTAAGATTCATTGCTTTAATGGTCCTATGAATGATTCTTTTTTTTTTTTTTTTTTTTTTTTTTTTTGAGATGGAGTTTTTTCTGTAACCCAGGCTATGGTGCAGTGGTGCTATCTCGTCTCAATACAACCTCTGCCTCCCAGGTTCAAATGATTCTCCTGCCTCAGCCTCCCAAGTATCCGGGATTACAGGCACGTGCCACCACCCCCAGCTAATTTTTGTATTTTTTGGTAGAGGTGAGGTTTTGCCGTGTTGGCCAGGGTGGTCTCGAACTCCTGACCTCAGGTGATCTGCCTGACCTCAGGTGATCTGCCCGCCTCAGCCTCCCAAAGTGCTGAGATTACAGGCAGGAGTCACCGTGCCCAGCACCTATGAATAATTCTAACATTGCAGTGTTCAGAGACTGCACAGAATGGCTGTGCAGGAATAGAAAGGTTGCAAAGGGGGACAGGGAGCATGAGGTGGAAGAAGGAACAGAGAAATTACAGAAGTGGTCATTCATTCGGTCCCCTGCCCCGCAAACAAAACATTCCTGTTTATTTCTCTGCATTTCTGCCAGGCATGCATGTGACCTGAGAAGAGCTCCCTTGTGAGACAGGATTTTTCTCATTTCCTGGCTCCTAATCTAATAGAAATGTCTAAACTAGTTGGCTGGCTCTGCCTGAAGAGTGGGGAGAGGGGAGAAAAGGTAGAATCAATCATTCCATTTGAAATTGCATCTGCTGAAAAGATGTCACGAAGAGGCGGGGAGGACCAGAATTCTGTTTACCCAAGCACTTCTCCTAGCAACCGCTGGCCCATTTCTTGTTTCTTGGCTGCAACCTGTTAAAAGTGCCCAGCAGGGCCTTCCAGAGCCTGGCCAGAGCACAGCGTCCCTGCCAGCTGTCCGCTGATTCTTCTGCTTTTACATTAGAAGATGTTTTACAACTTGATTAAGTGCCTGCCTGTTGCCAACCCTAGGCTGAGTTTCTAGGTTACAGCCTCTGAAAGTCTCCTTATTAAAGGCATTTACAAAATAATATCCTAGTGGAGAGCTGCCAAGAGTTATTTGAAACTCCAGTTATTCCCATGGGACAGTCAATGTAAGTTTTCCCCAGTTAAAATTCATTTGGCTGGAAGACAGAGTCCTTGATACACACTTGTAAAAGTAGTTTAATATTTGTGGTGTGTTTTTTTGGTTTTTTGGGTTTTTTTTACTTTTTATTAAATCTTTTTTTATTTGTACAGATTTATGGGGTACAAGTGTGATTTTGTTACATGCATAGGTTGCGTAGTAAGGTCAGAGCTTTTTGGGTATCCGTCACTCAAATAACAGACATTTTATACATTAGGTAATTTCCCATTATCTGCCCTCCCTATAACCCTGTCACCCTTCCCAGTCTCCATTTTCTATCATTCTACACGTCTACATCCATGTTTAAATATTTATAATTAAAGGAACTGCAATTGTGATTCAGCTCTGACGTGGGTGGCAGAGACCTTACTTGTGTCCTAGTTACAAACGAAAGCTGCAGAATCTATCAGTTCTTGGGCGTTTACAGTGCTAGATCTCAGGAGGCAGATGAGTTCTGCAATGAGCTCACGCTTCCTTGGATGTTTAAGATCACTGCATAGGCTGAGCACAGTGGCTCATACCTGTAATCCCAACATTTTGAGAGGTCATGGTGGTTGGATCACTTGAGGTCAGGAGTTTGAGATCAGTCTGGCCGATATGGCGAAACCCTGTCTCTATTAAAAATATGAAAATTAGCCAGGCATGGTGGTGCACGCCTGTAGTCCCAGCTACCCAGGAGACTGAGGCACAAGAATCACTTGAACCTGAGAGACGGTGGTTGCAGTCTTGCCACTGCACTCCGGCCTGGGCAACAAGAAGGAGACTCCATCTAAAAAAAAAAAAAAAGCTATATCCTGTTGCTCAGAGTTTTGGCAGAGATCACAAAGGCCAAGACAGGCATGAAACATGTCAAGGACACAAATATCCTTCATTAAGGTCCTATACCATGCTCAGGACATGCTAAGAGATGCCAAACCTCTTCAGCCAGCATTGGTCCTATGACAGGCTGCTCATATAGGAATGGATTAAGAAGAGTATGGAGAATTTCTCTGGAGAGACTTGTTAGTATGCCATATCTCCACTCCCTGTGGGGGCCTCAGGGCAAGAGAGGGGGCTAGAAGAAAGCCATCTGGGACTGGCGCGGTGGCTCACGCCTGTAATCCCAGCACTTTGGGAGGCTGAGGCGGGCAGATCACGAGGTCAGGAGATCGAGACCATCCTGGCTAACACAGTGAAACCCTGTCTCTACTAAAAGTACAAAAAATTAGCCGGGCATGGTGGCAGGCACCTGTAGTCCCAGCTACTCGGGAGGCTGAGGCAGGAGAATGGCGTGAACCCGGGAGTCGGAGCTTGCAGTGAGCCGAGATCACGCCACTACACTCCAGCCTGGGCAACAGAGTGAGACTCTGTCTCAAAAAAATAAAATAAAATAAAAGCCATCTGGGGGTATTCTGTGTGACTCTGGGGTTAGAACATCATAGGGAACGAGGCATCTGACTCACTTGTGACTGAGCTGCAGAAAGGGGCTTACACTCCCACACCTGTCCGTCACGCAGAGAAGGAACTGTACCTGAATGGCCTGTATGTCCAGAGTGGGCAGGGCAAAGTCTAGTGAGGTCTCTATGTGCCAGATGTGGACCTGCTAAAGGGGTTCTTCCATCAGGGACAAGATGACCCCAACAGAGGGTGAACTTCAGGATAGGAGCTGAGCAGAGCGCTAAAAGCCGCGAGGGGAAGAGGCATTGCCCACTTCAAGGGAAGCTCAGGTGAGGGATTCCTAATGACCAGGAAGGGATGCCCAAAGAACCCTCAAGAGTCCCCCATAAGGAAGAGAATTAACACACACCCAGAAGGTCCAATGGTAAATCCAATGGCATCAGTCAAGTGTACCTTTCCTGTCCTCCCTCATCCTTTCCAACTTTGCAGGGACCCAAATTACAGTCAGAAAGTGACGGAGGGAAGGAGAAACAAAGGGAAGGAGGCCACTATCGTCCACTGCCCACTCCCCACTGCAGGTTTCCCAGACACAAAAAGGCTGAGCTAGGAGACTGAAGGGGGTACATTTTATTGCCCAAGAATGACCTTAAAAGTTAAAGGAACCTAACTGAATTTTATGTAGCATTAGTGGAGATGAAAAAGCCAGGGGAGTGGTCAAAAGTTAAAGTACAGTGACAGATAGAATCATGTTACTGTTTGTCTACACCCAAGTCTAGTTTAATTATTAAACCTGTTGTATAGAGTCTTCCTAAAAGACAGAAGACTCCAGAACCAAAACAAAAAAATAAAAATACGTGCATTATCAATCAAAAACTACAGTAATCATATGATTGGGACATATAATATACATTTTTTGGGGGGGTTGTTTTTTGTTTGTTTGTTTGTGTGTTTTGAGATGGAGTTTCGCTTTTGTTGCCCAGGCTGGAGTGCAATGGTGCGATCTCGGCTCATTGCAACCTCTGCCTCTCAAGTTCAAGCGATTCTCCTGCCTCAGCCTCCCAAGTAGATGTGATGACAGGCACCTTCCATCTCACCCAGCTAATTTTTTGCATTTTTAGTAGAGACTGGGTTTCACCACGTTGGCCAGGCTGGTCTCAAACTTCTGACCTCAGGTCATCATCCACCTCGGCCACCGAAAGTGCCAGGATTACAGGCTTGAGCCACTGCACCCAGCCTGAGTTTTTATATATGAGAAAAACTGTTAGCACAAGATCATGCCTCCTTCCTGCTACCTAAAAACATTCTCATGAGTCATTGAAGGGATAAAATATTCTAACACTTAGGCATGTTAGTCTCAATCTCACAATGTCCCTGTTGTACTCTTATAATGCTACATACCACTGGAAATGTTCTGTTCAGAGTGTTACATTCAATACCCTGTCATTGATTTCTTTAAGAAATAGAATACAGTTTTATAGCTTATGAAAGCATTGGTGTGCAGAAAAACATACCGTAGCCATATATTTTCTTTCTCATACCCTCACATTTCTGGAAAAACATAGTCTGCCCATTTAGTAAGAAATGCAAAATTCTGCATGTGGTTGAAAGAAGCCACTTTTTCATAAGAGATTTTATAATTCTTGAGTGTCATGTACAAATGACAGAGAGTTATTCCCACAGCTCCCCTGCCAAGCCCCCTCTTGCAGTAGATGAGATGTATTATTCCTTTCCTTATCTTGCATACAGAGTTGACCACTGACAACTTATAATAGCTCCAGCTGACATGGGTTTCTCATATCTGGCCAGACACTCATTCTTCTTTTCCTTTTTATATGTACTGGTCTTAAGACATGTATTTAAATTTGTTGACATTTCTACCCATCAAGTCTAGTTCTCCTCCCCTAGAACATGAGTTGGTCTTAAGGATTCACTTCTTAAAAACAGAAAATGGTAGAAGTGATGTTGCGTCACATTCAGAACTAGATCATAAAAGACAATACAGCATCAGCTTGAAATTATCTGGAACCCTTGCTCTTGGAAATCAACCACCATGCTGGATCCCAGGCCTTATAGAACAAACTCATGTCAGTGATCCAGCCAACGGCATGGCTCACACCCCAACTCACAACTAGCATCACCCACCAGACATGTGAGTAAGGAAACCTCAGCTATGGTTTGACTACAACTCCATGAGAGACCTTGAGTGAAAACCACCCAGCTGAGCCCAGCAACACGAGAGATTATGAAACATAATCACTGCTGTTTTATGCCACAAAGTGTATGGTGGTTTGTGACACAGTTGTAGGAAATCATCACACTATCAAGATGCACTATTAAAGATACTTTAAGCATGTTTGCACTCTTTGAACACTGTTTCTGTTCTCATCATACACCCTATGATATAGAACCCAAAATTTGGGGAAAAAACCGTTTTATAGAGATTTTTCAATAGTAAAGTATTGGATAAAAAAAATGTTTCTTTATATTTGGACTATAAGCCCAGTCCAAAGTCATATAATGAAATATGATGATGCCATTAAAATATATGTATATGCTCTCGGATTTCTGGTCTGGACAAATGACATATTCATAGCTTTCTGTTCCTCCCCATTAAATACAACTGTAAACTCCGAAAATAATGTAAGAGGCAACCAAAGAAAAACTCTGAAAGGTTGTAAGAAGAAGGCTAACTGATTTAGGATCCCAGCACTGAAGGTAAAGCACAGTAGCAGGTTGTCTTATGTCCCCAAACCAAACAGAAGGCAACTTAGGGCTACATTTCTCAACCCCCAACCAAACAACAGATGACAGCCCACGTAGATTGAGTCTTCCCTGGGATTGAACTGAAGTCCTATGGGCTACCCCAAGTGAGGATGGCATAACTGCAGTGCGGCTGATCAAGTAACCTGCTAGTAAATGGCCAAGGAAAGAACCTACTTTTCCCTTGGGCTACAGACTCCCCTTCCCCGTTGAGAGGTATTGGGACAGAGAGGTGGCACTGGAAGAAGGAACCCTTCATAAAAAACAGCCCAGTTCAGGAAGCCTGTTTGCCTCATGGACATGAGACTGTCCTTCACCACCTAGAGACATTGGGGGACTGTGGGGAACCAGAAGGAGGAATCTAACCAGAAGTTGTGCCTCTGGTCCAGGAAGCATTCTTAGACCCTCACGAGAAGGAGACATGCCACTAATGCAGTACTCAGTCAGAGAAGCTGCTTCATGCCCAAGGTCTGAGACTCCTCTATCAAGAGACACTGAGTAGTCCATCCTGAGGAAACCCTTTTCATCCCCTCAGGCAACACTAGCAAGAACCAGAGGGATCCCAAGCAGCACCAGATAAAGCAAAGATAATAAAATAATACCACAAAAGCTCTTAAACTCAAACTGTCATTGGAACCACAGTCCACAAAAGTAGGCCAGGATCCATGTCTAAACCTAAATAAGGTGATATCCTGCTAAAACGAAAGATTAAAACCAGACCCCAGAGTCTTCCAGTATAGTAGACAAACTGGCTAGGATATTATAGAAAATCACTCAGGACATTAAGAACTATTAAAAAATGCAACTTGAATGAGAAAATACAATCAACTGATAACAATAGTGATGTGAATCCAATGTCAGAATTATCTGATAAGGATTTTAAAGCTGTTGTCATAAAAATGCTTCAGTTACCAGTGACAAATTTTTTTGAAACAAATAAAGAAATATAAAATCTCAGCAAAGAAATAGAAGTTATGAGAAGGAATCTGTATTAGTTCATTTTCATACTGCTATGGAGATATACCTGAGAGTAATTTATAAAGGAAAGAGGTTTAATAGATTCCCAGTTCCACATGGCGGGTGGGCCTCACAGTCATGGTGGAAGGCAAGGAGGAGAAAGTCACGTCTTACATGGCAGCAGGCAAGAGAGAGTGTGCAGGGTAACTGCCCTTTATAAAACCATCAGATCTTGTGAGACTTAGTTACTATCACAAGAACAGCATGGAAAAAACTGGCCTCCATGATTCAATTTCTTCCCACTGGGTCCCTCCCATGACACTTGGGGATTACGGGAGCTACAATTCACGATGAAATTTAAGTGGAGACACAGCCAAACCATATCAGAATCAAATGGAAATTACAGAATTTAAAAATAAAACAGAAAATAATTTTCTCAGTGGGCTCAATAGTGGACTTGGTAAACCATAAAAGGTTGGATAAAGCATAGAATCAGTGGATTTAAGGCTAAGTGAATGACATTTGTTCGATTTGAATAATATACAGAAAATAGACTGAATAAAATGAAAATAGCCAGGGTCTCAGAGACCTATGGAACACTAACACAAGATTTGTTATTCATACCATGAAAGTCTTAGAAAGAGAGGGAAAACACAGCAAGACTAAAGAAGCATTTCCAAAAATAAGGAGTAAAAATGTTCAAATTATGGAAAAAAAAAAAAAAAAAACAACTTATAGATTCATGGAACTGAAAAAACCCCAAACAGCATAAATACACATACACATACACACACAAATCATGCCAAGACACATCATAGTTAATCTTCTGCAAACTAAAGACAAACAAAATATCTTGAAAAAAGCCTGGTAGAAACAACACATTACCTGTAAGGGAATACGAATTATAATAACTGAATTTCACATCAGAACCCCTGGAGGCCAGAAAAAGGTGGCAGAATATTTTTTGAGTGCTGAAAGAAAAGAAACAACAGCCAAAAAAAAATTCTATATCTAGCAAAACTATCCTTCTGAAGGAAGGAGAAATGACATTCTCATAGTAAAGAAAACTCTTTAAAAAGTCCCTGGCTTAAAGAACTGGCTAAAAGAAGTTCTTCATACAAAAGAAAATGATAAAAGAAGAAATCTTGGAGCATCAGGATGGAAAAAAAAAAGCAACGGAAAGAGCAAATCTGGGTACATACAACAGAGTATTATTTTCCTCATGTGCTTTATAAATCATATTTGATGACTGCAACAAAAATTACGAAACTATCTGATACTCAGGACTGACATGTAAAAAGGTAGAGAAGGCAAAGAGACCCAACTGGAAGTAAGATTTTCATGCTTCACTCAAAGTACTGGAAATTCTGGTACTCTTAGACCATGATAAGTCACATTATGTATATTTTAATTTCCACAGCAACCTCTAAGAACACTATACAAAGAAATACAGTCAAAAACATTATAAATTAACTGAGATGGAATATTTAAAAAATATTCAAGTGATCCTCAGGAAGGCGAGACAAGAAAAACAAACGGAACAGGCCGGGCGCGGTGGCTCACGCCTGTAATCCCAGCACTTTGGGAGGCCGAGGCGGGCGGATCACAAGGTCAGGAGATCGAGACCACGGTGAAACCCCGTCTCTACTAAAAATACAAAAAATTAGCCGGGCGCGGTTGTGGGCGCCTGTAGTCCCAGCTACTCGGGAGGCTGAGGCAGGAGAATGGCGTGAACCCGGGAGGCGGAGCTTGCAGTGAGCCGAGATGGCGCCACTGCACTCCAGCCTGGGCGACAGAGCGAGACTCCGTCTCAAAAAAATAAAAAATAAAAAAAATAAAAAAAAATAAAAATTAAAAAAATAAAAAAAAGAAAAACGGAACAATCAGGAAAAAAAAAGCACTAATATTTAAGCACTAATAAATCAATAATTACTTTCACTGAATGTGGCCTTATCATCAACAAAATGTAGACATTGGTAGGGTAGATAAAAACATTGTGACACAACCATATGGTGTTTACAAGAAACTCACATCAAATCCAGACATAGGCAGGTAAAAAGTGAAAGGATAGAAAATATACACCAGGAATACTATAATAAAAGAAAATCAAGGGTGGCTATAATAATATCAGTTAAAGTAGACTCATAGCAAAGGAAATTACTACAAAGAGAGACATATCATTATTATATATGATGAGCAGATCAGTTCTCCAGGAAGACCTGGATGTGTATGGACCAAAGAATAAAGCATCAAGATCCATGAAGCAAAAATTAATAGAGCTGACAGGAGAACTAGACAAATCTACAATTAGAGTTCAAGAATTTAACACTTCTCTCCCAACCACTAATGGAACCACTAGGTAGAAACTGGCAAAGATAGAGGATTGGAATAATGCAATCAACCAACAGGTTCTAATTGACATATGAAGAACACAGCAAAAAGCAATAAAATAATACACTATTTTTTTCCCCAGTGCCCATGGGACATATTCTAAGATAGACCATATCCTGGACCACAAAATAACACTTCAATAAATTTTTTAAAATTGAAATTATACCGGGCATGGTGGCTCACACCTGTAATCCCAGCACTTTGGGAGGCTGAGGTCAGCAGATCACGAGGTCAGGAGTTTGAGATCAGCCTGGCCAATATGGTGAAATCCTATCTCTACTAAAAATTACAAAAATTAGCCAGGTGTGGTGGCACATGCCTGTACTTCCAGCTACTTGGGGGACTGGGGCAGAAAAATTGCTTGAACCTGGGAGGCTGAGGTTGCAGTGAACCAAGATCATGCCACCGCACTCAAGCCTGCCAACAGAGCAAGACTCCATCTAAAACAAAAAACAAAAAACAAAAAACGAAAAACAAAACCACCACCAACAAGAACAACAACAACAAAACAACATTGAAATTATATACAGTGTGATCTCTGGTCATGGATTCAAACTAGAAATCAATAAGACAAAAACAATGAAAATTAAACAGGAAAAATTAAACAACACACTCCTAAATAATCCATTGGCCAAGTAGGAAGCTTCAAAACAAATAAAAATGCACACAAGCAACCAAAAATAAAACATAACAAAATATTGGGATGTAGCTAAAGAGATTTTGAGAGGAAAATTTATAACACCAAATGCTTACATAAGGAAAAAGGAAAGATCTCAATAAGTAATCTAAGTTCCTATGCCTCAGGAAATCAAAAATATCAAAATCTAAAGCAAGCATAAGGAAGGAAATAATAAAAATTACGTCAGGAATTAATTAAATTAAGAAAAGAAAAACAATAGAGAAAAATCAATGAGACAAGAGGATGGTTCTTCAAAAGAGTTCATTTGATAAACCTTTAGGAAAAACTGACAAAAATAGAAGACACAAATCATCAATATAAAAAATATAACACCATACATATAGAGTATATTAATATCATATTCTGGGATATCATTGCAGAGTCTGTAGCCATTAAAACATTAAGAGAACACCAAAAATCACAACTTAGGAGAAATGGGCCAATTCCTGAAAGCCACATACTGCCAAAACTCAACCAAAATGAAGTGGATCGCCTGATCAGCTCCATAATGATTCAAAAATTGAATTTGTAATTTAAAAGCCTCCTCAAATTAAACTACTATGAGATATTTCTACACACCTAGCAAAATGACCAAAACAAAAAATAGTAAGAATGCTAAATGCTGGTGAGGATATGGAGAAACTGAATCACTCAGTCACTGTTGGTAGCAATGTAAAATGGCACAGTCACTCTGTCAAACAGTTTGGCAGTTTCTTATGAAGTTAAACACACAAATGTTACGCAATCCAGAAATTGTGTGCTTGGTTGTTTATCTCAGAGAAATGGAAACTTATGTTCACACAAAATCCTGAAAATAGTAGCTTTATTAGTAACAGTCTAAAATTGGAAATAGCCTAGTGTATTTCACCTGGTGAATGATTAAACAAACTGTGGTATATGGATACCGTGGGTACTATGCAGCAATAAAAAGGGAATCAATTATTGATTTTTTAAATGAAAAAGCTTGGATGAATCTCCAGGGAATTTACGCTAAGTGAAAAAAACCAACCCCGAAGTGTTACATATTACTATATGATTTTATAGAATATTTTCCAAATGACAAAATTTTAGAAAAAACGAGATTACCAAAGGTTAGGGGTGGGAGAGGAAAGGAAGGTGGGTGTAGTTATGGAAGAGTGACATGGCCTGGTGCGGTGGCTCATGCCAGTAATCCTAGCACTTTGGGAGGCCCAGGTGGGTGAATCATGAGGTCAGAAGATCGAGACCAGCTGGCCAACATGGTGAAGCCCCATCTTTACTAAAAAATACAAAAAATTAGCTGGGTTTAGTGGCAGGCGCCTGTAATCCCAGCTACTCGGGAGGCTGAGGTAGGAGAATCACTTGATTCCAGGAGGCGGAGGTTGCGGTGAGCCGAGATCGCACCGCTGCACTCTAGCCCAGGCAACAGAGTGAGATTCCTTTTCAAACACAAAAGAAAAAGAAAAAGAAAAGATAGAGCGACATGAAGTGCCTTCCTGGTAATGGTGTTGCTCAATATCTCGGTGGTGGTGGATAAAGAAAGCTTCAGATATGATATCTTTGTATAAAATTAAATGTGCATACACACAGACACAAATGAGTTATACATAAAATTGGGGAAATCTGAAAAAGATCAATTGATTATATCAATGAAATCCTGGTTGTAATATTGTACTATAGTTTTTCAAGATGTTACCATTGGGAAAGCTGGGTATAGAGTGCTCTGTAATTTTTCTTAGAACTGCATGTGAATCTATAATTGTATCAATAAAACATTTTTTTTTTTTTGAAACAGAGTCTCGCTCTTTTGCCTAGGATGGAGTTCAGTGGCACAATCTCAGCTCACTGCAGCCTCTGCCTCCCGGATTCCAGTGATGCTTTTGCCTTAGCCTCCCGGGTAGCTGGGATTACAGGCACGCATCATCACGCCCAGCTAATTTTGGTATTTCTAGTAGAGACAGGGTTTTATCATGTTGACCAGACTGGTCTCGAGCTCCTGACCTCAGGTGATCTGCCTGCCTCAGCCTCCCAAAGTGCTAGGATTACAGGTGTGAGTCAATAAAACTTTGAACTAAACATTATCTTTATAAAGTGGTTGTGATAGTATGAGATAAATTGTAAAATAGTCATAGGCTTGAAAGGTTAAAATATTCATGAAACTTACCTACACCGTGAATATGGTTATATTAAACAGATTCAAAGAAAGCAAAATAAAAAGGGTATAAAATGTAAAATTGGGTTGGGCATGATGGCTCACGCCTGTCATCCCAGCACTTTGGGAGGCTGAGGTGGGCGGATCACCTGAGGTCAGGAGTTCAAGACTAGCTTGGCCAACATGGTGAAACCTTGTCTCTACAAAAAATACAAATAAATGGCTGGGTGCGGTGGCTCAAGCCTGTAATCCCAGCACTTTGGGAGGCCAAGGCGGGCAGATCACGAGGTCAGGAGATTGAAACCATCCTGGCCAACATGGTGAAACCCTGTCTCAACTTAAAAAAATACAAAAAATTAGCTAGGCGTGGTGGTGGGCGCCTATAGTCCCAGCTACTTGGGAGGCTGAGGCAGAAGAATGGCTTGAACCTGGGAGGCAGAGCTTGCAGTGAGCCGAGATTGTGCCACTGCACTCCAGCCTGGGCAACAAGAGAGACACTCCATCTCAGCAACAAAAAAGGTAAAATTAAAGGAAGAGGCCAGGCACGGTGGCTCATGCCTATAATCCCAGCACTTTGGGAGGCCGAGGCAGGTGGATCACGAGGTCAGGAGTTCGAGACCAGCCTGGCCAAGATGGTGAAACGCTGTCTCTACTAAAAATACAAAAATTAGCTGGGCACGACAGGCTCCTGTAATCCCAGCTACTCGGGAGGCTGAGGCAGGAGAATTGCTTGAATCCAGTGGGCGGAGGTTG
Source organism: Theropithecus gelada (assembly GCF_003255815.1). Taxonomy (NCBI): domain Eukaryota; kingdom Metazoa; phylum Chordata; class Mammalia; order Primates; family Cercopithecidae; genus Theropithecus; species Theropithecus gelada. The sequence goes on along the minus strand of NC_037670.1, from coordinate 6,988,466 downwards.
CGGTGAACAAAGATTGCACCACTGCACTCTAGCCTGGGCAACAGAGTGAGACTCTGTCTAAAAAAAAAAAAAAGAAAGAAAGAAAGGAAAAGTCAAAAGGAGGTAAAGCATACTATGTTAAAACTTTTGTTTTTCAAATTTTTTATAATGAGCATATGAGACTTTTACAATAGGAAAAAAATTAATTTGATTACGATATATACTTTTATTAATTCTCATCCTTTCTGGGTCCCCGGAACTTATCGCATTATCAGAATCACCCACTTTTCTCTTGCTTAAGGCTGCTTACATGGCTGCCTTGTGGATTTCTTCCCCATTCCTCTACTAATGTACTTTGGGCTTGTCTTGAAATTATCCAACTGTGAAGACACAGAATTTCAAATTTGCCCGCCTATGCACAAACATCGCCATAGCTGGAGGATTCTCTTGGGAAATGTTGAAAGCAAGTGGAGATGCTAGAGGAGTTTGGAGAATATTTTTTCACATGGAGAGTTCTGGGTGCAGTTAAGTTATACTCAAAACCAGATAGGCTAGAAAATACTGAGGAGGCAAATGTGGTTCCATCCTTTATACAAAGAATAGTGTTTCATATCCAGATAAAAGAAAACCATCAGTGAATTGCAAAATCATTAGAGGCAGAAGGCACCCGAGACACAAGTCACCTTGTAGAACAATTCCAGGTGGCTCCATTCACATTTAGCCTATGTACATGGTGGTCCCTGGGATTGTGCAGTGTGCAACTTACACAACTGTATGCAGGGATTCTGCTGTATCCAGTCATTACCACCCTTGCCCTTCCTCACACACAGATTTAGGATCCTTTTACAGAGGAGGCAAGTGAGGCCCAGAGGAGGAAAGCAAGTTGTTCAAAGTCACACAGCTAACCACAGAGCCAGACTAAAATCCAGATTCTTGAATTTTAGAACAATATTCTTTCCTCTCTACAATGAGGACTGGAAAGGATATTGTCACTCAAAACAGCCACCTCCACCATAGCAACAAGTTTCATTCTTAAAAGCATCTGTTTCAGGCCAGGCGTGGTGGCTCATACCTGTAATCCCGGCACTTTGGGAGGCCGAGGCAGGCAGATCACCTGAGGTCAGGAGTCCAAGACCAACCTGGCCAACGTGTTGAAACCCCATGTCTACCAAAACTACAAAAATTAGCCAGGCGTGATGGTGGATGCCTGTAATCCCAGCTACTCAGGAGACTGAGGCAGGAGAATCACTTGAACCCGGGAAGGCGGAGGTTGTAGTAAACTGAGCTCAAACCACTGCACTCCAGCCTGGGTGACAAGAGCAAAACTCCGTCCCAAAAAAAAAAAAAAGGTATTTGTTTCAGATCCACATTGCTGTAGGTAAAAGCAGGGCTGTTTTTATAGCATCTCAAATTCTAAATTGAGTGAAAATTGTAAGTATACTTTTCTCACATATGAAATGACAATAATAGTATCTACCTCTTAGGGTTCTTCTGGAGACAGATGAATTAATATTTGTAGAACACTTAGAACGGTGCCTGTCATATAGAAAGTACTATATAGGTATTGGATATTATTATTATTATTACTATTAGGATGTATTTCTCCCCCATTAATGCATGGGTTCTTCAGAGAACACATGTTTTATCTGTGGATCCGTTGGACCTCGCATGGCTTTGTGGAGTGATGTTTCAATGTTGTTTGATGATGGTTGGATGGATGGGTGGATGGATGGATGAATAGATGAATGAATGGATGGATGGTTGGATGAATGGATAGATGGACAGATGAATGCGGAGATAGATGGATAAAGGAGTATGGATGAATGAAAGAGGATGGATGAATGGATGGATGGTAGATGGATGGGTGGATGGATGGATGAATAGATGAATGGATGGATGGTTGAATGGATGGGTAGATGGACAGATGAATGGAGACATAGATGGATAAAGGAGTATGGATGAATGAAAGAGGATGGATGAATGAATGGATGGATGAAGGAGGATGGATGAATGGATGCGTGGTGGATGAATGACTGAATTCAAGCTCTTGTTAGTAACACAACGGAATGAGTATTTCATTGGACTTTTTTTCACGAAGAACAAAGATATGACACCATTCACAAGTGCTATGTGAATGCGTTAATTTCATTGAATTCTAGACAGTTCAAGGCCTTTGATGACTCATGTTACCTAACTTTTGGCTCGATGCAGGAAATCACATGACCAGCAGCCTGAACATGCAGCTCTAGTTTAAAAGCTGTGGCAAAGTGAGAGCTCATTCCCTGGGAGGCAGACAGTCCTGTGACTGTACCACTGTAATGATTAGCAAATTCTTCTTAGGTCCATTCTATTCCTCCAACTTACCTGGACCTCCTGGTGACACCAAGAATGAGTCTAATTTCCGCACCACCGGGTTTTTTGTTCACTTGTTCAGCAAATATTTAGTGAACATACAATGATTAAAGAGTAAACATGGTTCCTGCTGTCTTGGAGATGACTTTGCTTTGGAAGAGACAGAAGAGGAAATAATTAGCTGAAGATATAAGGACACACTATGGAAAGTGCTACAGAGGAAATGCACAGGGGAAGCTGTTTTGACCAGGGCACCCTTGAATATGCTCTGAGATGCAGGAGAGAGGAGGGGTGCTGGTTTTCAGTGCTACAGAGTCTACTAATAGTATAGATAGAAGCTGGGCGTGGTGGCTCACAGCCTATAATCCCAGCACTTTGGGAGGCTGAGTAGGCGGATCACGAGATTGGGAGTTCGAGACCAGCCTGGCCAACATGGTAAAATCCAATCTCTACTAAAAATACAAAAATTAGCCAGGCGTGGCGGTGAACGCCTGTAATCCCAGCTACTCAGGAGGCTAAGGCAGGAGAATCGCTTGAACCCAGGAGGCGGAGGTTGCAGTGAGCCGAGATCACGCCATTGCACTCCAGCCTGGGTGACAGAGTGAGACCCCATCTCAAAAAAAAAAAAAAAAAAAGTGTAGATAGAAAAGTGTCAGGACCACACATTAATTAATTCAATGACTGTTCAACTCTCAACAAGGTAAAATAAGAAAGACAGTGTCAGCCAGGCATCTGCTTGCAGATGCTTAGGTATTCTGAAAAAGAGCACCCCAAAATTGAACAGCCGAATGGATCATCCAAGTTGGAACAGACTTCGGAGATCACCCGGGTCATACTGCTCCCTCAGCCTGTGCTCCCTGTGCACACGCACACGCACCCAAACTGATGACGCTTAACAAGAGAAAGGGGTAAACTTCAGATGCCCTGACCCCAGCTCACTCTCTCTGACCACTGGTGCATTGTCTTTCCTCATGATGCTAACTCTTATATGCTGTGGTCCTCAGGATTTTCTTAATGAGTTCAGAAATGTCATTTTACTAACTCATTCAATCACTCATTCATTCATTCATTTGGCAAAACTGAAGCTGGGATGTTCCAAAAAGCACTATCTACCCCTCCCTTCCCTTCCAAATCCCCTACCACAGTTTGTTGTTGTTGTTGTTGTTGTTGTTTGTTTGTTTGTTTTTGAGGCAGAGTCTTGCTCTGTTGCCCAGGTGCTGCAGTGCAGTGCCGTGATCTCGGATCTCGGCTTACTGCAACCTCTACCTCCTGAGTTCAAGCAATTCTCATGCCTCAGCCTCCCGAGTAGCTTGGATTACAGGTGTGTACCACCACACCTGGCTAATTTTCTGCCTTGGTCTCTCAAAATGCTGGGGTTACAGGCATGAGCAACCATGCCCAGCCCCCTATGTCCTCTACTATAGTCTTAACCCCACAATGTACCTAAACAAGTAATCCCAAGAAGGAGGCTATATTAGAATCAATTCTTTATTCCTAAGATACCAATATAATCAGAATCCATGTCATCATGTCTTTCTTCTCAGTTTACTTTGCCACTAGAAGAAGGCAAGACATCCATGTCAGTACCAGCAGTGGACTCTCATCTCTTTACGTGATGCAAACCCCTACATTCCCCTGACCTTCCAAATCCTTCCACTGTTTTATCTGAAAGAGCATGGCATTAGCCAAAAACCCCCTAGTGTTAAACCTTTCCTTCAATGTTTCTCTTAACTTCTTGCTCTCACTAAATTTAAGCCATTGCCTGAGAGATGCCTGTGCAACCCTATCAAACAACAATACTTTCTCCCCACCCAACATTCTACCCAATTATTTTTATTTATTTGTGTGTGTGTTTTTTTTTTTTTTTTTTTTTGAGATGGAGTCTTGCTCTGTTGCCCAGGCTGGAGTGCAGTGGCCCAGTCTCGGCTCACTGCAGCCTCTGCCTCCCGGGTTCCAGCGATTCTCCTGTCTCAGCCTCCTGGGTAGCTGGGATTATAGGTGGCTGCCACCATGACTGGCTAATTTTTGTATTTTTGGTAGAGACAGGGTTTCACCATGTTGGCCAGGCTCGTCTCAAACTCCTGACCTTAAGTGATCTGCCTGCTTCGGCCTCTCAAAGTGCTGGGGTTACAGGCGTGAGCCACTGCGCCCGGCCCTACCCAATCATGATCACTGCTTCTAGGCTACTCCTTTTAGCCTCTCCATGAAGTCTCCATCTTTTGGGGAGCTTATTCTATAAGACCATACAATCTACAGATGTACAGGCTTCTCTTCTTCCTCATTCTTGGAAGATTTTAGTGTCTGAATCGATACCTTCCTCTCCACCAATATTCCCATTGCATTTTTTTGGTTGTTTCAACAACTATACAAGTGATCCTTCTAATAATTTGACCTTACAGTTCCTTGATTTTCTCATCTCTGATGGTTGCTTTTGACCCACCTATGCAACTCACAGCCTCAGGCACATCCAAGATGCCATTGTCACTCACTGTAATTTTCCAAAATCTTGGTCCAACCACCACATCTCACCTTTCTGCCCCATTCCTTCTAAAACCAGCCCTCCAAGAGTCCTTCTACTGCACCCAGACATCCAATCCACTGATCCTCACACGCGGGCCACCCTCCTTGTGTTCTCTGGCTCATCTTCAGAGACATTCTCTTGCAGGTACCCTCAACTTTTAGGCCCACATTTCCCAGCTTTTTGTTCTCCTTTTCCTTTGTCACAATTGTCCAGCAAAACACCAAGCCTGATGAAAATCCAGCTCTGCATACTCCACTCTTGCCCCTGAGGAGCTGCATATAGAACGAGTGAACACAACCAGTTGCTAACTGGTCTCATTTTTCGAATTAATGACCACAAAAGTGAGTCCTTCACCCTGCTTAGCAACCCCATAACAATTCCCTAGTCAACTCATGCCTCCATGATCTGGAGAAATGAGTTTATCTTGTATTTTCTCAAACCTCTGATTCCCTGCTTTCTCCCTCTTCTTCACACTAATCCGGTGGTTCTCTAGCTTGAGCACACATCGTCATCACCTGGAAGGCTCATTCTCTTTTTGAGACTGAGTTTCGCTCTATCTTGCCCAGGTTGGAGTGCAGTGGTGCAATCTCGGCTCACTGCAACCTCTGCCTCCTGGGTTCAACTGATTCTCCTGTCTCAGCCTCCTGAGTAGCTGGGATCATAGGCGCATGCCACCATGCCTGGCTAATTTTGTATTTTTAGTAGACCCCGGGGTTTCACCATGTTGGCCAGCCTGGTCTTGAACTCCTGACCTCAGGTGATCCACGTGCTTGGGTCTCCCAAACTGCTGGGATTACAGGCATGAATCAATGCACCTGGCCTTGGAAGGCTCATTCAAATGCCGATTGCTGGACCCCATCTCCAGGTTGTGGTTGGGTAGACCTGGGGTGGGGCCCAGGAATTTGTATTTCTAACCAATTCTCAGGTGATGCTGATGCTGCTGGTCTGGGGACCACACTTTGAGAACCAGAGCACTAACCTAACCTCACATTTCATTGGGAAATTAGAAACAAACTGAAAAGAACCGCTTCATCTTCCTACTACCAAGTATACTCATTATCTTTATGTCCACCCACCTTCTCTCTTATTACAATAGTGGCAGCTCTCTGCTCCAACCCACGGCCAATCTTCCTGTGCATTTGTCTTATCCCTTCTTGCCTACAAGATGAGAACTGTGCTTTTGCAATTGCCCTTTTGTTTTTTTTCCTCCTAGACGGCAAACATGCTGCAATATCTCCTCTTTGGGGAAACTCCTCACTTGATCTCACATATTTATTTAGCTGCCAACTAATTTCTCTGCTTTTCCTTCAGAGCAAAATCCTCAATAACTCTCTGTGTACCTCCAATTAGTCTCCTTATTAGTCTCTCTTGGACCCACCATGCGGACTTTCTTCTCCTCAACTGGACCGAAACTACTATTGTCAAGGTCAACAGTGGCTTCCATATTGCTATGTATACAGAATTCTCAGTTCTCACCTTACTTAACAATGTTTGATGCAGCTGATCCCTCTCTCCTTCTTAACTTCCTTCACTTGGATTCCAGAGTACCACTTTCTCCGTTCTCGTCCTCCTACCTAACTTGGATGCTACTCCTTCTTAGACTTTTATATTACATTCCTGTAGTCTTCCTGGTTTTTGTTTTTGTTTTTTTTTTTGAGATAGGGTCTTGCTCTGTTGTCCAGGCTAGAGTGCAGTGGCACAATCTCAGCTTACTGCAGCCTCGACCTCCTAGGCTCAAGCCTCCCAAGTAGCTGGGACTACAGATGTGCACCAGCACACCAGGCTAATTTTTGTATTTTTTGGCAAAGTGAGAGCTCATTTCCTGGGAGGCAGACTGTCCAGCCTCCCGCCTCAGCCTCCCAAGTAGCTGGGACTACAGACGTGCACCACTGCACCAGGCTAATTTCTATATGTTTTGTAGAGATGGGGTTTTGCCATGTTGTCCAGGCTGGTCTCAAACCCGTAAGCCCAAGTGATCCACCCAACTCAGCCTCTCAAAGTGTTGGGATTACAGGCATGAGCCACCTTGCCTGGCCTCTTCTGATTTTTCAACACCATTGTGCCCAGGGCTCAGTCCCCAGCTGCCTTCTCCCTTTTATATTCACTTCCTCTCCAGGAGATCTCATACACTGTAAGGCTTTCAATGTCATATGTGCATTGATGGATTCTAAATTAATGATTTAAGCCCAATCTCTCCCCTAAACTCCAAGTACTTAATGTTACCACTTACATTAACAGGTATCTTAGGCCAAAAATAAATTCTTGATTTCTTTCCCCAAACTTAACTCCTACCCTAGTCTATCCTATCTCTAGTGGCACTTCCAGCCTCAAAGTTGCTCAGATTAACCTTGGAGATGTTCTGAATTCTTCTCTCTCACTCTGTAGAACAAATACATGAGCAAATCCTGCCTATATTACATGCAAAATGTATCTAGTCTCCTCAACCATCCTAGACCAAGCCATCAGCACCTCTTTTTTTTTTTTTTTTGAGATGGAGTCTCACTCTGTTGCCAGGCTGGAGTGCAGTGGTGTGATCTTGGCTCTCTGCAACCTCTGCCTCCCAGGTTCAAGTGATTCTCCTGCTTCAGCCTCCTGAGTAGCTGGGACTGCAGGTGCACACCACCATGTCCAGCTAATTTTTGTATTTTTAGTAGAGATGGGGTTTCACCATGTTAGCCAGGATGGTCTCAGTCTCTTGACTTCGTGATCCGACCACCTCGGCCTCCCAAAGTGTTGAGATTACAGGCGTGAGCCACTGCACCCTGTCTAGCACCTCTTTTAATTGGGCTTCCTGCTTTTACTCCTGTCTTCACATAGTCTATCCCCTCATTGCATAATCTGGTCCCATTTATTCTCTAACTGCATCTGTCACTGCTGTCCTACTCTCTCACTCCGATCTAGCTGCACCCATGTCTTAACTGTTCCTGGGACAAGTCAAGCATGCATTCACCTTGAGGTGTTTGCACTTGCTGTCCTCTCTATCTGAAATGCTGTCAAGTTTCAGGTGATCACTTTCATGGTTCTCACCTTACGGCTTCCTTGCCAAGCTTGTCCAACTCACCTTATTTTGTTGTTGTTGTTGTTGTTGTTGTTCTGTTTCATTTTATTTTAGGCTTTTGGCAGCCTGAAGCCATGGTTTTTAGTTTCTGTCTCTAGTGACAAGCGGAAAAGAGGGATGAGGAAGGGGTTTTAGTGGCCCCACCAGAAACAGAAACTAAGAACCCATTACTGTGTTCTCTCCCTTGGACACCCTTGCTTCCTTCTGCTGGTGTAGTTGAGCTAAGAAAATTAATGGCAGAGAGAATGCTGGGGCTCTCCTCTAGATATAGGGAGGTGTCAAAGATTGATGTTTATGTCTCCCCAAAATTTGTAGGTAGAAACCGAATCCCCAAGGGGATAGTATTTGGAGGCAGGGCCTTTGGGAACTGATTAGGTCATGAAGGTGGAGTTGTTGTGAGTGGGATAAGTGCCCTTATAAAAAATGCTTGAGGGAGCAGGTGCAGTGGTTCATGCCTGTAATCCCAGCACTTTGAGAGGCCGAAGTGGGCAGATCACTTGAAGTCAAGAGTTTGAGGCCATCCTGGCCAACATGGTGAAACCCCTTCTCTGCTAAAAATACAAAAATTAGGCGGGCGTGGTGGTGCTCACCTGTAGTCCCAGCTACTCAGGAGGCTAAGACAGGAGAATCACTTGAACCTGGGAGGCAGAGGTTATGTGAGCTGAGATAGCACCATTGTGCTCCAGCCTGGGCGACAACAGTGAGACTCTATCTCAAAAAAAACAATAAAAAAGAAAAAATGCTTGAGGGGATGAATACCCCGTTCTCCATGACGTAATTATTATTATACATTGCATGCCTGTATCAAAAGATCTCATGTACCCCATAAATATATATATACTTACTATGTACACACAAAAATTAAAAATAAAAAGAAATTTTAAAAACAATGCAAATTATCCCCCTTATTCCTTCTGCCATGTGAGTACATAGCAAAAATACAGCTGTCTGTTAATATAAATCAGGAATGGGCTCTCACCACACACCAGATCTCACCAGGCACCTTGATCACCTTCATCTTGGACTTCAAGCTTCCGACACTGTAAGAAATCAATTTCCCTCGTTTGTAAGCCGCTCTGTCTAGGGTACTTTGCTATAACAGCCAAATGGAATAAAACAGGGGTGACTGTGGAAGGCAACCCTGGTGGGGAGTCTGCCACCATGAGATTGAGGGCTATATCACTATCCATCGAGGCATCTGGGGCCTAGAATACCATATAAGACAACTTTGTCATGAAGGGCTTTGAGATATAGTCCCTATATGGCCCATAAACTTACCAGAACTTTTTAAAAATTTATCTTACTTTAAGTTCTGGAATACATGTGCGGAATATGCAGGTTTGTTACACAGGTATACATGCGCCATGGTGGTTTGCTGCACCTATCAACCTGCCATCTAGGTTTTAAGCCCTGCATGCATTAGGTGTTTGTCCTAATGCTCTCCCTCGCCTTCCTCCCCACCCCCCGACAGACCCCGGTGTGTGATGTCCACCTCCCTGTGTCCATGTGTTCTCATTGTTCAACTCCCACTTACGAGTGAAAACATGTGGTGTTTGGTTTTCTGAGTTCATGTCCTTTGCAGGGACATGGATGAAGCTGGAAGCCATCGTTCTTCTCAGCAAACTTATCAGAACTTTTTATCTCCTGCATTCTAGTTGCTGATGTTTCTTGAGCTCTGAATTCCAAGCTGAAGAATCACGTCTTGTTTTTATTCTTTATTATAGTTATTTGTGGACAAAGCTCATTTCACATTTTGGACTGTAAGCATCTCAAAGCTTAGGTCTTATAGCTTTATCATCTCTTCTATTTCTACCACAGAACATGCTACAGAGTAGGTCCATGCTAATAGTTAACATTTAGGGAGCACTTCTTTTGTGCTCATGTGTAAGTGGTTTGCAAACATGGTTGTGCTAATTTCCCTCCCTGTATGCATTTCCCTTTACAGTATGAATCTACAGCGTTTTTCTCAAGTAATGGAGTCAGTTTCCCCAACCATGGCATCTAGGCTGGCATTGTGGCTTAGTCTGACCAAGAGCATGTGACAGACATTGTGCCTAAACCTCAAGAAGCCTTCCATATTGCTTTTCTTTTTTAGTGGTTTGTTTTTTTTTTTTTTTTTTTTGAGATAGAGTTTCACTCTTGTTGCCCAGGCTGGAGGGCAGTGGCTCTATCTCGGCTCATTGTAACGTCTGCCTCCCGGGTTCAAGCAATTCTCCTGCCTCAGCCTCCGCAGTAGCTGAAATTACAGGTGCCTGCCCCCATGCCCAGCTAATTTTTATATTTTTAGTAGAGATGGGGTTTCCCTATGTTAGGCAGGCTGGTCTCGAACTTTTGACCTCAGGTGATCCAGCCGCCTTGGCCTTCCAAAGGGCTGGGATTACAGGTGTGAGCCACCGTGCCCAGCCCTGAAACCTTGCATATTTCTACACGGTTTCCTGGAGCCCTGTCCGGTCTCCATTTGAGCAAGCCCGAACTAGCCAGCTGGAGGATGAAACCCCACCTGGAGAAGAGTCACGTCCTCCCAGTTGAGGCCATCCCACATCAACCAGCCCAGCTGACCCAGCAGCTGACTTCAGACATGTGAGCCAGCCTAGCTAAGCCTTGTCCAAATTATAAACCAACAAAAGGCAAATAAATAGTTGTTGTTTTAAGACAGAAGTTGGCAAACTATGGCCTGTGGACCACATCTGGCCTGTCTCCTGTTTTTGTCAATATTATTTTGTTGAAACACAGCCTCACTCCTTCCTTTATGTATTATCTATAGCTGCTTTTATATAACAGAGTTGAATAGTTGCAATGAACACTGTATGGCTTGCAAAGCTTAAAATATTGACTCTGTCTCTTCACAAAAAAAACCTTGCAAACCTGGCTTTAGTCACTAAGTGTGGGAGTGGCTTGATATACCCAGGAACTAAGCCATGAACTTTACATTATTATCTGTTTTATTATTATTATTATTTTGAGACGGATCTCGCTCTGCCATCCAGGCTGGAGCGTAATGGTGTGATCTTGGCTCATTGCAATCTCCACCTCCCAGGTTCAAGCAATTGTCCTTCCTCTGCCTCCTGAGTAGCTGGAATTACAGGCACATGCCCCCATGTCTGGCTAATTTTTGTATATTTAGTAGAGATGGGGTTTGCCATGTTGGCCAGGCTGGTCTCGAACTCCTGACCTCAGGTGATCCACCGGCCTCTGCCTCCCAAAGTGCTGGGATTATAGGCGTGAGCCACCTCACCTACCCCATTATCTGTTTTACTCATCAGTTTAACCCACTGAGGGTTGATCATGCCCATTTTTCACATAGAAAACTGAGGCATAGTGAAGGAGAAAAATTTGTACACAGTAGGCTCAGGAGAAAATCCAAATAGCCTGGCCTTACAGGCTTATGACACTGGCATTAATGCTGCGTTAAATAATGTTAAATAGATGGGTGTCTGTCTGAGTGAATATAGAGGTGAATAATCGTTCAGGTCAGGTCAGTTCTTATAAGGAAGGAACATGGACAGTAACAGTCCTTGAGTCAGTGGTGTATACTTCTGGACACAAATGAATTCCTCAAGAAAAAGGTTAGACATTTCTGCCCTCTGGACCTTAAGGGTTCCTGACAAGTTTTTTACATATGTATCCCTAATGGACGGCTCGGAAAAATCACTGAAATATATTATGTGTGGGAGGGAGGAAGGAAGAAAATAAGTAAGCGGGGTGGGGGTGTCAGGGGCATTCGAACCAGAGTGACTCCATGTTGAGCAGGGGCTGAGTAGAATGAGGCTGAGACTTCTTAGGCTGCTTTCCCAGGAGGCTAGGCATTCTTAGTCACAGATTGTTTACGGTTAAGGGGAACAGGTTAACAATGTTTGCCAACAGACCTGACCTAGGATTTAACAGACCCAGGAAATGTCCTGCTGTCTTGATATCTTAAGAACAAAAGCATGATTTGTTTAAGAAGAAGTTTTGCAGCCTGGCCTGCAATCCCAGTACTTTGAGAGGCAGAGGTGGGCGGATTGCTTGAGCCCAGTAGTTTGAGACCGGCCTAGGAAACCCTGTCTCTATGAAAAATACAAAAGTTAGTCAGGCATGGTGGTGCACCCTTGTAGTCCTAACTACTTGGGAGGCTGAGGTGGGAGGATTACTGGAGCCCAAGAGGTTGAGGCTGCGGTGAGCTATGATCATACCACCACACTCCAGCCTGGGTGACAGAGCAAGACTCTGTCTCAAAAAAAATAAAAAATAAAAATAAGAACAGAATGAGTTTTGCTTTAAATATAGTAATATAGATTCTTGCAGAAAACAGTAGTTACAGAAAGATGAAAAATCTTTGGCCCAGCACCTTGTAGTAGAGCACACCACCGCCGTGAGTTTTTGCCTTTTTTATCTTATATATGAACAAACATTGTAACTAAGGTGGGTGCATTCTTCCTTTTGCTTTTGGGATGTCTTGCTCTGTCTGTGGAGCAGCCATTCTTTTATTCCTTTACTTTCTTTTTTTTGTTTGTTTGTTTTATTTGTTTGTTTGTATTTTTGAGACAGTCTCGCTCTGTTGCCAGACTGGAGTGCAGTGGCTCTATCTCGGCTCACTGCAACCTCCACCTCCCAGGCTCAAGCGATTCTCCTGCCTCAGCCTCCCGAGTAGCTGGGACTACAGGCGCACACCACCACACTCAGCTAATTTTCGTATTTTTAGTAGAGATGGGGTTTCACCATGTTGGCCAGAATGGTCTCTATCTCTTGACCTCATGATCCGCCCACCTCAGCCTCCCAAAGTGCTGAGTGAGCCACCACACCCTGGCTATTCCTTTATTTTCTTAATAAACTTGGTTTCCCTTTACTCTGTGGATTCACCCTAAATTCTTTCTTGTGTGAGATCCAAGAACCCTCTCTTGGAGTCTGGATTGGGACCCCTTTCCGATAACAGGGGGAGAAGATGGAAGAGGTGGCAGTGAAGGAAAGGAGGAAAGAGAAGGTTTAGAAAAGGAAGACAAAGCAATTCAAATTCTATTGAGGGTAGGGAGTCTTCCATTTATCTCTGGCAACCACTGATCTCCATTCTGAATGTAGAATTAATCTGTCTTTGCAAAGGCTTGGAGCATCATCAGGGCTCATTGTTGAACAAGGTAAGGAAACTATAGCCTGTCTTCTTTCTAAGCCCTGGTCTTTACTGGCACAGCCTCCTCTAGAGTGGGTAAAGGGTCTGCTTGGTGAGACCCTCATAGATTCCCCATTTCTCAAGAATAGGAGCATGTAGACAGTGCAATACTACATCCTAGACAGAAGCAAAATCTCCTTGGTTTTCTCAACATCCTCCCACTACCCCCAACTATGCTGACGCTATTCAATAATCCACATTGACTTTGGGAGGAGAAAGAAAAAATGTAATTGTTAAAGTGTAAATCCCCTTAAATGCTAAGATCAAAAGGAAAGTTTCCATCCAATGACACGTAATTAAACATGCAGACGTGCCCCACTCTGATTCATGAATGCTTATGCACTTCTAAATTGTTGCCAGGGAAATCAGGGCCTGAGAAAATTAAAACCATCACGCCTCAAAAGGATAGATGATTTTCACAGCTTTCTAACGTGATTTCCTGTCATGCAGAACTTTGTGTTTTCCCATATTCCCCTCCCTGCCTCTGTACTGCTGTTCAGGACTAAACGGAAGCAGCTTTGCAAACATCATCCGGTCAAGAATTCTGGCAGGCCCAGCCTGATGTGAGCATAGAAACAGACAGCAAGGCCTAACATTGTCCCACTACTTCATGTTCAACCAGAGGATAAATGCCCGCCTTAGACAAAGTACACTGAGGATAGTCTCAGGTGCGGGGGTTGAGAAGGCAGCACTGTAAGTAAAGTTACAATGTAACTCAAAGTTATGAGGCGTCTCCGTTTGCATCAGGGTGACCTGCACAATTTATTTAACTTCTCTATGCCTTAATGTCTTCTGTTGGGTTCCCCCAGAAGTAGACCCGGAGACAAGTATTTTTGGACAGAAAAATACAGGAAACACCAGTAGAAGACGGGGCAGAGAAGGGAAGTATACTAATAAAGCCAATGACCACTGTGGATCCTACCAGGGAATGCTGGGAAATGGTAGATAAGTTCTGATATAGCTTGGCTCTGTGTCCCCACCCAAATCTCATGTCTACTTATAATTTCCAGTGTTGAAGGAGGGATCTTGTGGGAGGTGATTGAATCATTGAGCAGACTTTTCTTTTTGCTGTTCTCATGATAGAGTTCTCATGAGATCTGGTTGTTTAAAAGTGTGTAGCACTTCCCCCTTCACTTTCTTTCTCTTCTGCCGGCCATGTGAATATGTGCCTGCTTTCCCTTCACCTTCTGCCATGATTGTAAGTTTTTTGAGGCCTCCCCTGAAGCAGAAGTCTGTGTATCATATAGCCTTAATGTCATTGGCTGGGAACAGTGAGCCAATTAAAATTCTTTTCTTTATAAATTACCCAGTCTCAGTTATGTTTTTATAGCAGTGTGAGAATGGACTAACACAAGTTCACTTCAAAGCTTTCTCTCCCAAGAGGCCAGGGAGTTGGAAATTTATCTAACTCGCATTAGACATTGCCTGATGTTATTCACAGGGAACGGTAATACTTCTCTTTGCCTTGAAAGCAAGTAGAGAGGATCTTCCTGGCATCAGCAAAAGGCCCCAGAAGAAGAGACACAAGTACTAGCAATTGCAAATTATCCAGAGACTTTCTAAGTTGTAAGATCTGAAGGAAATGCCTGCCATCTATAGTCTCAGCCACACTCAGTTTCTTAATCTGCAAAATGGAATTAGTACTTACTTTATGAGGCTGTTGCAGAAATTCATTGAGTTGCTACATGCAAAACACTGAGAACTCAGCTGGCCGTATAATAAGCATTCTATTGCATGGCATTATTCCCATCATTTTTACTTCCGTTACTGCTACTGCTTGTATTACTTGTGCTTTTTTGATATGAAAGTCCACCATCAGGGAGCACTGTAGTGGAAAAGGTATTAGGCCAGGCATAGCCTTTAGTTCTCTGGCCTTGAGTCCTTCATTTGTGATATTCAGTTAACAATATTGTGCCAGTAGGGGTATTAAAGATTAAATAAATGTGAGAATGTGCCTGATGCTAAATCTTCCTCAAAGCCAGAAGGAGCTCATCTCTCCTGTGATCCTGATATGCTGGGATCTGCCACATCACTGGCAACAGGTGGGTCTCCAGAATCTGCTCCAGTGCTTTTGGAAGTCCTGACACCCTCCTGATCTTCTTCTCTGTAACATGCACACTTTGGCCTGTGTCAGTTTGCTGGATCCACATCAGGCTGGCCCTCTTCTTGGGATAAAATTTTCTTTCTTGCTTGCTTGCCCTTTTTTTTTTTTTGAAACAAGATCTCACTGTAGTGCCCAGGTTGGAGTGCAGTGCAGTGAATATGGCTCACTGCAGCCTTGACCTCCTGAGCTCAAGCAATCCTCCCACCTCAGCCTCCCAGTAACTGGGACTACAGGTGCATGCCACCATGCCCAGCTAATTTTTGTATTTTTTGTAGAGACAGGATTTCACCATGTTGCCTAGTCAGGTCTCAAACTCCTGGCCTGAAGTGATCGTTACACCTTGGCCTCCCAGAGTGCTCAGATTACAAACATGAGCCACCACACCTGCCCTGGAACAGAATATTGACTATCATTTTAAAGAATTCAAGAAGTTTGCTTGAATTCATGATCAAGCAGTTCACCAGCTGGGAATAATATAATGTGAATTTTTAAAGTAATGGTTAAGTAAATCAGGACATAGTCATAGAACAGAATACTATGTAGAAAGTCAGAAAGAATGAAGTATTCCTTTATTTCTTCTTAAGGAAATAACTCTAAGCATAACATTGAGAAAGAATAAGGTATTCCTTTATTTCCTATTAAAGAAAAAACTCTAGGCATAACGTTGAGTGATAAAAGCAAGTTGTATGCTATAATAACATTTAAATAATGCACACAAAATATAGTGTATTTTAAGTATATAGGCATGTTTATATACATTTCATATTGCAACGGTTAATTTTAAATATCACATGGCTAGGCCATGGCTGAATACTATCTTAGATGTTTCTGTAAAGGTATTATTTAGGTGAGATTAACATTTAGATCAGTGTACTTTAAGTAAAGAGATTACTCACCATAGTGGGGTGGGCCTCACTTAATCGGTTGAAGGCCTGAAAAGAAATAAGGCTGACCTCCCCCAGGGAAGAAGGAATTATGCCTCCAGGCTTTCTTTGGACCCAGGGTGCAACATCACTTCTTCCCTGGGTCTCCACACTGATGGTTGGAGCTACCCTGTCTGCCTATTTTGGGCTTCCTAGCTTCCACAATTGTGTGACCCAATTCCTTACAATAAATCTCTTTCTCTTCTCTCTCTTTCTCTCTGTCCCTCTCTCTCTGTCTCTGTGTGTATGTGTATATATATACGCACACACGACACGAACATATATAGATATATACATGTATGTATATATACATAAATCTGTGTATACATACATATTCCATACCAATTCCTTACAATAAATCTCTCTCTGTTCTCTTTCTCTCTCTCTATATATATACACATACACATATAAATATATATAGATATACATTTATATAGAGATATATAAATGTATGTATATATACATAAATCTATGTATGTATACATAGATATGTGTACATAGATGTGTATGTGTACACATCTATGCATATGCATAGCTATATCTACATAGATATGCATATGCATATATCTATGTATACATACATAGATTTATGCACACATATATGCAGGCGTTTGTACACATATGTGTGTACATATACGTATATATACTTGTATATACATATGTATGTGTATATATGCATGTGTATGTCATGTATATATACATATATGTGTATATATATGCACACACCTATATACACACACACACACACATACACACACACACAAATGATCACCCATGCACCTGCACATACACACTTCTGGAACTGGGTAGGGAAGAAAGGACAGTGGGAACCAGGGACATTTTAGACTTATCTGTATTGCTTTCATTTTTGACAAAACGTTAACATTTTTTAACAAAGCAAACTTATGGAAGCATTCATTTTGCAATTAAAAGGCATTCAAACATTTTGCTGCAGGTGACCAATATCCCCTGTGAAATGTCACCAGTGTCATGTTACCACTGTCAATGTTACAAAATTACACTATTTCTGTTTTCTGCTTTCCTAGTTTCCTGTTGCACCGTTTTTTATCTCTGCATGGTTCCACTGTCATCTAGCTTTTTGAAAAAATCATTTTGTTTGCTCTTCTTCCAGGTCCTGGCTTCCTGTCCTGGCCATCCAATCTAATCCACCACAAACAGGCCTCGTTCCTCTTTGTCACTGCAGGCCAGCTCTGAACTGTCTATTTTCCTTCACTGACATAGAAAGATGAGATGCGTTAGCGTCCTTGCAAACATGAAAGCCTAGCCAGTGAAGTGCTGAGTGCTGGAGAGTTTGCCTGGGCATGAACAGATAGAGAAACTGGAGATTCTGTATCAGATGAAGTGACTCAATGGGACAGAATGGCCATCCTTGGACAGTTTAAGAGCTTTCGTAAGGAAGAGGCATCAGGACTCACTTCATGTGGTGCGTGGTGCAGAATCAACGGCTTAAATGCTCCCGGGAAGCAGATTTAAGCCCATGACGAAGAAGAGCTTTCTGGCATGTGGAAGAACTCCACAGTGTAAAGGGCTGACACTAACAGAGTGAGCTTCCTATTACAGGAGGTGTTCAAACCAGATAGACGTATCATTCTCAGGTTCCTATGCTTTGTGTAAAGTAAAATTAGATAGCCTATAAGGGCGTTCTAATAGTATGATTCTCAAAAAAACACTAGTTCTGTAGTTTGGGTCATACCAAGATTTCAGTTAGACCATGGAAAAGAAGAAATTCGACCTTGTGTTTCCAAATCAATTATTGGGCAAAGAATCAAGATATCCAGTTTCTGCAGTAGAACTTCAGAGCTTGAGGCTTAATATGTTTGGCTCTGTGTCTCCACTCAAATCTCATCTCCACACAAATCTCATCTCAAATTGTAATCCCCACGTGTTGAAGGAGAGACCTGGTGGGAGGTGATTGTCTCATGGGGACAGTTTCCCCCATGCTGTTCTTGTTATAGTGAGTAAGTTATTAAGAAATCTGATGGTTTTATAAGGGGCTTTTCCCGCTTTGCTCTTGTTCTCTTTCCTGCCACCTTGAGAAGAAGGTACTTGCCTCTCTTTTGCCTTCCGCCATGTTTGTAAGTTTCCTGAGGCCTCCACAGCCAATCAGAACTGTGAGTCAATTAAACCCCTTTCTTTGGTAAATTACCCAGTCTTGGGTATTTCTTTGTAACAGTGTTAGAACGGACTAATACAAGGCTCCACGAAGGCTCTACACCACACCAAATCGGATTAGGCATTGGGGCATTATGCAGAAAAATTTCTCTTGCTGGAAATAGTGTGGATCCAGAGTCATCCATAATAAAAGGGATGATCTGATAGAATTAGCAAATGTTCCACACACTTCACTGGTTTTCTAAGAAGTCCCCTTGAGTTCTTGGAGCATGTGACTCATTGGAGCATCTGTGGAATCCATTCCTTTGCTTTGACATACATTCATGTTGAATTTAGAGAGCTCTGGCTTTGCTAGTACTGGTCTAGACTGAACACAAAAGAAGAATTGATGGCTGTAGTTGGTTGAAGTCAAGACAAGAAGGCTGGAGTAGCAAGGGCACTCCTTGAGCTGGCAGTACGGGGACCTTGTCAATCTCATTATCTCATCCCTCACATGTAGCCTGCTATGGAGTAAGTGTGATTCATGCTTCCACTTGAAATGAGAAATGAAGCCTGAGAAATGTGTGATAGCCAGGGTTTGGCAGCCACTTTTCCTAGCCCATCGTTTCTTGCAGCTAATTATGGTGGTTCTCCAAATGCAAAACTCATTCTGGCTCTTTCCCCACCCAGAGTAAAGTGGGAACATCCTCATACTCCACATGAATAAGAATCAGTTCCTCTTGCCCTTCAAGTAAAGTCCCAAAACTAGAGCCAGCTGTCTCATGTGATACTACGGACCCTGCCGTTGTGTCAGCCCACCTGGGCACTGCAATTATGTATCTGTTACAAGGAACAAGTTAAATGGTAGGAAGTTGCCCAGACTGAAAGAGCCCCAGGGGAGAAAGGAGCAGGCAGCATCGAAGCATTCCTTGCTCACTCAGTGACTTTCAAATGTACTTCAAGCAGGCAGTCATACCACTCTAGCTAAGGAGGGGGAAGATGCAGGGAGGATGCTCTGTCTCTTGCAATTAAGCATACTGGAACCCTGCAGCTCAGGCTGGTGTTGTGGGAGGAAGGCAGGACTAAGTGACTCATTTATGGCTTGGCGCTTACGTGTTCAGTCAAGCAGCTGGTGCATGGAGATCAACAGGTTCAGCAAGCTCAGGTGTGGTTCTGGCAGGTGTCTGTGACCAGGAGACAGACAATACTCAGAATCATGATTGTTGCAGGTGGGCTGAAAGCAGACTCCAGGTCCCTGGGAAAGAGTCAAAGTGTGTATAGTAGACCTCAGCATTAAGCAGGCTGCAATCCAGGCTGAGCATATATTCCTGGAAGGCACTTGTAGGGCTGGGCAGGAAAGCTGAGCTGGAAGCCCAGGTATACTGAACTGATGAAAACTACTGAGCACTGGGATGACAGAGGGTTCATGCCAGTATATCTGACACGTAGTGCCAGTAACTCCACGAGTGCTCCTTGTCCCTCGCTCAGGCAGAGGACACCCACATACCTTGCTTAGGATCATTTCAGGGCCAAATCAAGATTGAGACTATAAAGAAGGGACCAGGGACTCCATGCAAGAGGGGCTCAGGGCTATAAGATTGTTCAGAAGTCTAGGAAAATTGGATCATCCTCTAATAGGACATATCTCTGCCCCAAATGGGCAGCAACGGCAACATTGCCAATGCAACGTGGTATCGTGGAGAGTTGAATGTGGCTGCTTTCCATCCTGGACCCATGGAATGGACCATTAAATGAACACTTTGCCAAATAATGATTTTGTTGTAGCGTTTTATTGATAACAAGAAAAGACTAGCTCACGGACTCTAGCTCACAGACTCTTCGTGTCGATCCAGCAGACAGCCCAACTCCCCACTTCCCACAGGTAATTACCTGCCCCTAATTGGGTCTGAAAGCAGTGAGTTTGTATTTAAAGGTAGGAGTACAGAACACTTTGTGTTTTTTTCAGAGACTGCATGGAGTTTAGCGCTCTGTGTAACTGTGGCTTGAAGAGCCAGATGGGTTCTCCATGCAACCCAGGTCCTGCTTGTAAAGCTCTGTGCTGTTGGGCAGAATGTATCACTTCTCAGAGCCTATGTTTCTTTATTTATAGGTAGAAAAGGAGGGCTGCGATATTTAAATAAGGAACACAAAAGCAACTGTTCCAGTGTCTAACACATGTGAGGTGCTCAGGGATTGCTAATTGGACCTGAATCTTTCTTGTTCGATAAACAGAAATGTTTTTTCAACTCTACCTCTTGTTGCTCTGGTGTGTGTTGTAAACACTCTCATCATTGGCCAGGCATGGCGGCTCATGCCTGTAATCCCAGCACTTTGGGTGACCAAGGCTGGAGGATCACTTGAGACCAGGAATTCAAGACCAGCCTAGGCAACATGGCAAGAACTTGTCTCTAGAAAAAAATTTTAAAATTAGCCAGATGTAGAGGCATGTACCTGTAGTCCCAGCTACTTGGGAAGCTGAGGCAGGAGGATCGCTTGAGCTCAGGATTTTGAAGTTACAGTGAGCTATGATCATGCCACTGCATATCAGCCTGAGTGACAGAGTAAGACTCTGTCTCTGTAAAATATATATATTGTGTGTGTGTGTGTGTGTATTATTTTGTATATTATCTCATTGAATTTTCTTTCTGTTTTTTGAGACAGAGTCTCACTCTGTTGCTCAAGCTGGAGTACAATGGTGCGATCTCAGCTCACTGCAACCTCTGCCTTCCAGGTTCAAGAGATTCTCATGCCTCAGCCTCTACCATGCCCGGCTAATTTTTGTATTTTTAGTTGAGACAGGGTTTCACCATTTTGGCCAGGTTGATCTCGAACTCCTGTCCTCAGGTGATCTGCCCACCTTGGCCTCCAAAAGTGCTGGGAGTACAGGTGTGAGCCACTGCACCTGGCCTATCTCATTGAATTTTCAATACAGCTCTGTCACACAATCAAGACAGGCAAAGTTATTCTCAGCTTACAGATGGGAACATCAAGGTTGGCAGAGGAGTTGTGCCCAAAACTAAGATGATAATGTCAGAGTTTGTCACAGCAGGGTCCAAAAGAAATATTGAGCTTCAGGGAAGGGGAAGTTGGAGGAAAGCCTGAATGGATGCCGAGAAGAGGCAAGGAAGCCACAGCTTTGAAGAAGCTGGACAATAAGTACCGTTCTCAGCCATCTCTTGATGAGATGAAGGGGAACAGGAGCAAATTCCAGCTCCCAGGACAAGAGATACATCCTTTCACTACCATGGATGAAATGTCGGTAGGGTGGCTGGGGAATAGCACAGGGTTTCCCTTCCCAAGAGATTATTGCTCTGGGGGAACCCTGAAAACTCAAAGGTCCAACTAGCACTGAGGGCAGGTTCAATGAAGTCACTGCCTAACTTAGCTTGAGAACCCTGAATTGGCTGACAAGCCCCAGAGAAGGCAGCAGATTCCACCTGCATTTTGCTGCATGCTTTGAAACAGCAGCATTGAGATCAAGATGGGGCAAAGGCTCCTGCTGAGCTTGCCCTGTTCAAGCCCTTTCCATTCTCCAGAAACATTCTTGGAGGTTTGCTTATGGAAGGCACAGAGGCCACTGTGGGGGCCTGCCCTTGACCTGGGGAATTCTGCTAGGCTACTGCCACCTTCCTCTCTAGCTTCCCTGGTCTCCTGTCCCACTTTAGTGCTAGATCTTAACTCCCACTCTCTAGTGAGTTCTTACATAATGCTGGGGATAGATTTAGAACAAGCTGGCTTTTGTCCCAGTCTCAAAATGCAGTTATGTTTTTTACCTACCTTACTTTCTTGCTGAAATGTGAGTACCTCCAGGGTCAGGTCTTGTCTTTCTCACCTTTGAATCCCCCAGACTTGCTGCTGCACCTGAATCATGGTGGGTGCTTCTTGAATGAGTGAATGAATGAATGAGTGAGTGAATAAATGCATGAGTTAATGAATTAGTGAGTTAATGAATGAATGATGGTGACTGAATAAATGAACTAGTGGATGAATGAGTGAGTTAATGAATGATGCTGGGTGAATGAATTAATGATGCTGAGTGAATGAATGAAGAGTGAATGAATAAATGAGAGACTAAATGAATGAATGTGAGTAAATGAGTGAGGCAATAAATAAATGACTGAATGAATTAGTGGGTGGATAAATGAGTGGATAACTGATGAGTGAATGAATGAGCAAATAAATGAATGAGTGGATGAGTGAGTGTGTGGATGACTAATGAGTGAATGAATACGTGAGTGAATGAATGAGTGAGTGAATGAATGAGTGAGTGGATGACTAAATGAGTGAATGAATGAGTGAGTGAATGAGTGAAGTGAGCAAATGAATTAGGGAGTGAATAAAGTGAGTGAATGAGAGTGAATGAATGAATGAGAGTGAAAGAATGAAGTTGAATGAATGAGTGAATGAGTGAGTGAATGGAGTGAGTGAATAAGTGAATGATGAATGAATCTGGCATCCCCCAAATCACTAGAATTTAAGCTTCACAAGGACAAGGAATGTCTTCTTATTCATTGCTGAATTCCATGCCTGGTACCTGATCGACCTTCAATAAATATTGCTGAATGGAGAAAACATAGGTCTTAGCAACATTGACCTTCACACTCTCCTCTGATTTCTATAGCACTGAAGCTGAGGGAGACTTTAGAGAAGAATCAGGCCTCAGGAAAGTGTGCCTCAGTGAAGGGAAAGGTATTGCCCAAGAACACATGGCTGGGCTGGAACCGGAGTGGGGATTCTGGCTTTCAGTCCAGGGCTCTCTACTCACCACCTGCCCTGCCTTCATGAAGCTTACACTCTATAGAAAGTGCATTGGACATCCAGTCTCACATTTGCTCAGGGCTGTGCTTGTGGCAGAGCAGTGAAAGTGCGTGCTCACAGGGTGTCTGAGAATGAACTCCGTCTGTTCTGTTTCTTGGCCAGAGGGACCCAGGCCCTGTGGTATGCATAGAGCAAGACCATATCAAGAGTTGGAGCTTGAGCTAGGAAAGCCCTCAGGGCAGACTGCTCACACTGCCGGGCGTGCCTGGGAACCTTGGATTCACTTGTTTTTCCCTCTGGGTTTGTCTCCTCTTGAACTCCCAGGGCTCACAGCCTTCATCATCCACAGAGGCAGGTGCTGCAGAAATAAATAGGTGTACCACTTGGCTACCTCCCTGAAGGCAAGAGGTTAGCCCAGCAGCACTGACTGCGGAACACCTGGATTCAAAGGTTGGCGCTGCCACTTCCTTGCAAGGAAAACTTGGGCAAGTTACTGATCTTCTCTAGGACTCGGTTTCCCCATCTGTAATAACACCCATGGTGATCTGTTTAGGGGTATAAACAAAATGAGACATGTGAACATACTAAGCACAGTGTATGATGTGTGGCAAACACTGAAGCAGGTGATTATTTAGTAGGGTGCTTAGAGCAAGAGATGATTTAGTAGGGTGCTTAGAGCAAGACTCCCTGGGTACAAATCCCAGCTCTGCTCCTTAGCAGCTATGAGCCTGGGTGCAGGTTACTCAACTTCTCTGTGGTTCAGGATCAATATCAATAAGACAAGGCTCATAATGGAGCAATTTTCATTGGGTTTACATCCTACTCAAATGAACTAATTCACAGAAAGCATTTAGGACAGTCTCTGCCATGTGCTAACTGCTGAATAAACATCAGCAATTCTACTCTTTTTACTTCCTAGTTTTAAAAATGAATTTAGGAGAGCCAGATTCTTTCTACTGAAAGCCTCTGCATTGAAGAGATTAATGCAGGCACCAAGACATTGGTGCCAACATCGAGCTTATTGGCTGGTAATCTCATTTGTTTCTCCTTGCTGTTTTCGAGCATGACCCATGCCTAGCAGAGCAATATGCTTGTATGATACTCATGAGCTGGGCTTGCTGGGCAGTGACTTCTCCACTGCATGCTATAAATGGCTGCCAGCAGTGAAATTACATTTGTATTGATCTAAAGAACATTTTATTGATCAAACACAGGGAATGAAACCTTTGAAACATAAACCCTTTATTTTAACAGTTTGTTGCCAGGAGTAGGCAAAGGCGGCTTTTCTATTTCTTTTGGTGACCTGGCCTTCCAAGGACAATTTCTGGTCTAGATAAAGGGTCTGGAGACCCAGCCCCATGAGCTTATTGATGATCATCTCTCTGTCTCCAGCTCCCTTACCCCCATCTTTCTTCTCCATGGTTCTGTTCCTCGAGGCATATCTGCAGGCAGGCCTTTCTGCCTCTAAACACATTTTCTCCTTCTTCCTTGCCTGAATCACCCTTTCGCAGCCTTTAAAACTCCTTTCCATCCTTATCTCACCCACTGGGTTAGAGGTCCTACCCACTCCGTGTTCCTGGATCATTCTGAGGAATCAAGGATGATGGTGAAGGCACCAGCCTTCCAGGACTCCCCTGGGAAGCTCTCAAAGCTGTCTCAGCAGGTCTGGAGCACAAAGTCATCTGAATCCATTATTCCTCTGACTCCTGCATCTGGTTTCATAATCGAAATTAACATTGTTGAGGGCTATCCAAGAAACTTAGGATCTCTAGGTGAAAAAATACTCACAAGGGGGTAGTAGCTCAGCAGCAATTTCCAAAATATTCAATTAACATGTGCACTCAGTCTTTGAATAAACCTTTGCCTGGTCTCTTGGGAGGAGCCAAAGATTCATCCTCTGTCTTAGTGGGCTGACAATCTAGCCTGAGAGAGGAGAAACCCTCATAAAAGGGTGAACCATAGGAGAAAGGATTTTACTAGGACTTATAAGAGTAGCACAACAACTCAATGAGGGAAACAGTAGTCTCTTTAACAAATGGTGCTGAGACAACTGGATATACACTTGCAAAAGAGGGAAGTTGAACCCCTGCCTCACATCATATACAAAAATTAGCTTAAAACAGAGTAAAGACATTAATGTAACAGTTAAAACTATGAAATTCTTAGAAGAAAGGATAGGAGTAAATCTTCATGATGTAGGATTAGGACATACTTGCTTAGATATGACACCTAAAGCAGAAGCAACCAAATGAAAAAAATAATTAGGTAAATTGGACTTGATCAAGATGAAAACATTTTGTGGTTCAGAGGATGGCCACAGAATATGAAAATCTCATATCCAACGAGTCTAATATCTATAATAAAGAACTCTTACAACTCAACAGTAAAAAGACAAATAATGCAATTTTAAAAATGGACAGATAATTTGAACAAACATTTCTCCAAAGTAGATATATAAATGGCCCATAAACACATGAAAAGATACTCAACATCACTAGTCATTGAGAAAATGCAAATCAAAACCACAATAAGATATCACTTCATACTCACTAAGATAGCTATCATCAAAAAGACAGAAATAACAAGAGTTGGCAAGGCTACAGAGAAATTAGAATCCTTGTACATTGTTGAAAAAAATGCAAAGACGGTGCAGCCACTTTGGAAAACAGTTTGGCAGTTTCTCAAATGTTAAGCCTAAAGTTAACATACAACTTAACAATTCCACTTTTTGGTATTTATTCAAGAGTATTGAAATATTTTCACACAAACTTGTACACAAATGCACATATCAACATGAAGGATACAGACAAAAGGTGTAAATAACTCAAATGTCTGCCAACTGATGCATAGACAAATAAAATATTGTATACAGTAAAATATTATTTAGTCATAAAAAGAAAAGAAGTACTGATGTTTTCAAGGTTTACAAATGAACCTTGAAAAATTCTGCTCAGTGAAAGAAGCCAGACATAAAGGCCACATTTAATACAATCCCATTTATATAAAATGTTCAGAATAAGAGAATCCATAGAGTCAGAAGTAGATTAGTGGTTGCCTGGGGATGGGAGGAGGAGAGAATGGGAACTGAACACTAATGGGCATGCAGTTTCCTTTGGGGCAATGAAAATATTCTGGAATTAGCAAAGATAGTTGTGTAACCGTTCAAACAAATATACTAAAAGACACTGAATTGTACATTTTTGAAAAGTAAATTTTATGCAATGAAAATTATATTTCAATTAAAAAAAATTAGTAGCATAGATCTAGGGTGCTTTAGGTGATGGGAGGAAGGAGAAAGTGGTCAGACCAGGGCATCATAGGAGCTGGGCTGGAGTGAGGGCTCCATCCCCTTTCCCTGCAACTTTGCTCTGAGGCCTTCTATCTCTCCACAATGACTCCTGTGACTGAGGTGACTGAGAGAACAGCAAAACCATCATTTCTGGCAAATAGAAGTCCTATGGCCTGGGATGCTCATTCCTCCATGAAATTTTAAAGGGAATTTACTTTTGTTTTTGAGTTTTCATTTTTTCTTGGAGAATAGAGGCAGAAACTGTTGACAAGTCTGGAAATTGGAAATGTAAATGAAAAAGGGAGTCCCCGGGGAGAGCCTGGTTATCCGAACTCCCCAGCTCAATCACCTTGTGCCAGGGAGGCTCCTGGCTCAGGGACTCAGCAGCAAAACTGGCTGAAACGATTTCCCATCCATCTCTCAGACAAAGTAAGCTACTCTGGGAGTGACACCACAAGGAAACGGAACAGACCATTCCTTCATGTACACCACAAGGCATAGTAGCAAGAGAGCGCCAGTCTCTACTACCTCCACATAGAACACAGCACCAGTTTAGGCAGTGGTTTTGACCTTGATTGGCATGTAGTTATGGAATAGTGTGGACAGCCACCCAGGAATTGATGGAATGGGCTGGCTCTGTTTATGGGGAAGTGTGGCAAATCTTGCACTTACACTCTGGGCAGTGGTAGACAAGTTGGGTGTGTGCTTGGAGAGCATGTGCAGGCACCTTCATCTCACAGGGCTGCAGAGAGGCTGAGTGACTTGGCCAAGGTGACAAAACTTATTGTTAATAGATCAAATGCTAGAAGCCAGATCAGCTGTCTCCAGATTTATTGTTTACTCCCTTACTTCACCCTTCTCAAATGAAAGATGCAATGACCATGGACTCAAACCCTGGAAAACACCAGGTTTGGCTATGTCTCTCTTTAAGCACAATTTCTCCTTCTCTTCCCCCTCCCTTTCTTCCTTTTCTTCTCCTTCTCCTTCTTCTTCTCCTTCTCCTTCCTCTTCCTCTTCTCCTTCTTCCTCTTCTTCTTTTCTCCTTCTTCTGCCTTTCCTCCTTCTTCTCTCCTCCCCTTCCTCCTCCTCTCCTCCCCTTCTTCCTCCTTCTATTCTTCTCCTTTCTTCTCCTTCTTTTTCTTCTTCTCCTCTTCCTCCTCCTCCTGCTTCTTGTTCTTCTCTTTCTCCTCCTCTTTCTCCTTCTCCTCTTTTGTCCTTCTCCTCCTCCTTTTTCTCCTTTTCTCCTCTTTTTCCTCCTCCTCTCCTCCTCCTCCTTCGTCTTCATCTTCATCTTCATCTTCACCTTCTTCTTCTTCCCTTTCTCCTTCCCCTTCTCCTCCTCTTCTCCTCCTTTTCCTACTTTCCTCCTCCTTTTCCTTCTTTCCTCCTCCTTTTCCTCTTCTCCTCCTCCTCCTTCTTCTTCTTCTTCTTCCTCTTCCTCTTCCTCCTCTTCTTCTTCTTCTTCTTCTTCCTCTTCTTCTTCTTCTCCTTCTTCTTCCTCTTCTTCTTCTTCCTCCCATTCTCCTTCCCCTTTCCCTTCTCCTCCTCCTCCACCTCCACCTCCTGCTCCTCTTTCTCCTTTTCTTTCTGCTCCTCCCCCTCCTTCTTCTTCTCCTCCTTCTTCTCTTTCTGTCTTTCTGTTACCATCCAGTGTGTTCACCTTGCCTGCCACCTAGACAGAGCCTATTTCTTAAGACAGGGGAATTGCAATAGAGAAAGAGTAATTCATGCAGAGCCAGCTGTACAGGAGACCCGAATTTTATTACCACTCAAATCAGTCTCCCCAAGCATTTGGGTGAGTACAGTTTTTAAGGACAACTTGGTGGGTGCTGGGGAGCCAGGAAACCAGAAGCACTGATTGGTCAGGGATGAAATCATAGGGAATTGAAACTGTCTTCTTGGGCTGAGTTAGCTCCTGGGTGGGAACCACAAGAAAAGATGAGCCAGTTAATTGATCTGGGTGATGCCAGCTGATCCATCAAGTGCAAGGTCTGCAAAATATATCTCAAGCGCTGGTCATAGGAGCAGTTTAGGGAGGGTCAGAATCTTGTAGCCTCCAACTACATGACTCCTAAACCATAATTTCTAATCTTCTGGCTAATGTTAGTCCTACAAAGGCAATCTAGTCCCCAGGCAAGAAGGAGGTCTGCTTTAGTAAAGGGTTGTTATCGTCTTTGTTTTAAATTATAAGCTAAGTTTCTCCTAAAGTTAGTTCAGTCTATGCCCAGAAACGAACAAGGACACCTTGGAGGTTAGAAGCAAGATGGAGTCGGTTAAGTTAGATCTCTTTCACTGTCTCAGTCATAGTTTTGCAAAGATGGTTTCAGTTCTCCTTCTCCTCCTCTCTTTCTTTCACTCTCTCTGCCTCCCTCTCTCCCTTTCTTTTCTGACTGCATCAAGTATAATTCACCGATGTACATAGTAAAGGGAACTTTAGAGCAGCGATGACCAAACCTGAGCAAGCATCAGAGTCACTTGGAGGGCTTGGTAAGAGAGATGGCTGGGCCCCAGCTTCAGAGAACCTGACTCACTAGGTCTAGGGTGGAGATGAGAATTTGCATTGCTAATCGTTTCCCAGGTGACAAGACTGCTGCCTCAGGGATCACACTTTAAAAACCCTGCTCTGGAGTATAAAAGATCCACTGCCCAGTCTGCAAACAGGACTCCTCCTCCTGCCCCATTTTACACAGGTGAACGCCTCTCTCATTTTTATAAGTTTCCAGAAAATGAAATTCTACAGGCCAGTAATTATTATATCATAATAATTTATTAAACACTTACCAAATGTCAAGTGAACTAAATTCCATAAGGAGGCTTTTCTGATTCCAAGCCCCTGTACTGCAATGAGTTTAAACTCATTGTTGGTTAAGAAGCAACCTTCCTTTGCCTTTCAGTGTTGAGAGCAGGACTCAGGTGTGACTGAGGCTGGAGATATGGAGTGATGGAAATGATGTAATTGTCACTCACAGTCAGTTCTGGGAACGTTTGTTTAAGGATTTTGGTTTACTTGCTTCCAAAATACCCCTGGAAACCCAGAATCATGAATTTGCAGATCTGGATAAGAATCTAGATATCATGTCACCTCTCTTCATACAGCAACATCTACCTTTCTCTTGGCTTTCTGCTGTAATCCTTCATTAGCTCCTGTCTACAATGCCATAGCTTCCGTAAAGCCCTTCCCAATACCCAAAAGGAGATGGGCTCATTCCTTCTTCTGTGTCTTCATTGCATTACCCCTTTTGATATGTCTGAAGAGAGGAAAGCAAGTAAATGCCAGCCCTTGAAGGATTCTTACAGACTTAGTATAATTACTTTATTTGATAGGATAGAAAACTTAGGCCCAAGGGAAAACTAGAATGTTAAGGACACCTGCACTCATATGTTTATCACAGCACTGTTCACAATAGCAAAGACATGGAATCAACCCAGGTGCCCATCAGTGTGGGTTGGATAAAGAAAATGTGGTAGATATACACCATGGAATACTACACAGCTATAACAAAGAATGAAATTGACTGGGCATGGTGGCTCATGCCTGTAATCCCCGCACTTTGGGAGGCCAAGACCAGTGGATCACAAGGCCAGGAGTTCAAGATCAACCTGGCCAAGATGGTGAAACCCTGTCTCTGCTAAAAGTACAAAAATTAACTGGGCGTAGTGGCAGGTGCCTATAATCTCAGCTACTCGGGAGGCTGAGGTAAGGAATTGCTTGAACCCAGGAGGTGGAGGTTGCAGTGAGCCGAGATTGTACTCCAGCCTGGGTGACAGAGAGAGACTCTGTCTCAAAAAAAATAAAAATAAAAATAAGAATGAAATCATGTTTTGTTTTGTTTTTGCAGCAACATGGGTGCACCTGGAAGCCATTATCCTAAGTGAATTAATGCAGAAACAGAAAACCAAATACCACATGTTCTCACTTATAAGCAGAAGCTAAACATGGGGTACACATAAATATAAAGATGGGAACAATAGAGACTGTGGATTACTGGGTGGGGAGAGAGGGAACAAGGGTGAAAAAGCTACCTACTGGTTACTATGGTCACTACTTGGGTGATGGGATCATGACAAATCCAATACTCAGCATCACTCAATATACCCATGTAACAAACCTGAACATATTTTAGCCTTTCTTGGATCTGTAACATCTTTCTAACCACCATATATTGGGTATTGAGTGATCATGGATTGTTGCCAAATAGTTGGTAGAAATGATGGTTCAGAGAAAAGAGCATTAAATACAGAGTCAGGAGACTGGAGTGGGGTCCCCATCTTTTGAGACATTGCTTAATGTGTCCAGGGACAAGTTGACAGACTTTTCTGAGCCTCAGTTTCCTTTTGTGTAAGAAATGAAGTTTGAAGGCAATAGCTTCCAAGGTCATCTCTTCTATACTTAATAGAAAATGAAAAGATCTGGTGATATTTGGTACATTACCAATGATATCACCAACTGAGGGCCAGGAGTCCCTGACTTAAGAACTGACCCCCTACTACTCAAACTCTGTGTTCTACCCCTAGGGTTCCGAGAAGAAGGAAGTACCACAAAGCCCAGGGGCTGGCTCAGGAAGTCTGGTGGCTCCAGGCAGTGACAGCTTCATGCTCCAGTGAACTCACAAAATGCAGTGTAATTTCCTCTTCCATTTAACTATCAGCAGCACGGAAGGAGAGCCACTCTCTCCTGCCCTCCTCTCCCTGCCTTCGTTAGTCGTGACTCATTAATTGCCACCAGCAAATGAGTATGATTCTAATTTTCCAAATCTAATTCAGAGATGTTTTCAGCTAAAGATCAGGATACAGGATTTTGGCTTAGCTAATGAAATATCTAATGAATTTGCATTAGTGACAATTACAGACAGGACACCCATAAGAGAAGGGCCAATCACAGCCCTCAGCTGATGCCACTTGCTAATGGCTCATTTAAGGAGAAAAGTACAGTTCTTGAGGTCCTCTCCCTGATTGACAATGCCATTCAGGAGACAGGAGCCAGAAGAAGGGAACTGAAGAAGCATTTGCCTTTCCTTTATCTTCTTTTGTGCTGTGATTCTGTCTTCAAACCAACAGCCGGAAGTGAGAGTGGGCCTTTCAAATGTAAAAATGGCGTCCTCAAAATAGGATCCATTTATAAACTTGGATGTACGTCAGATTATCTTAATCTCAACAAACAGACAAGCAAGCAAAAAACCCTGGACCCTAGAATAATGACGCACCAGAGAGGGTAGATTATTTCTTAATCAGATAGGAGTCTAAGGCAAATAGTCACTATGGAAAGCCAGTGAGCATTTAAACTACGGTCTTGGGACCTGCCCATGCCTATAATCTCAGCACTTTGGGAGGCCAAGGAGGGAGGAGCACTTGAAGCTTGGAATTCAAGACCAGTCTGCGCAACATAGCAAGACCCCTGTCTCTAAAAATTGAAAAAAAAAAAAAAAATTAACTGGGCATAGTGGCACACACCTGTAATCCCAGCTACACAGAAGTCTGTGGTGGGAGACTTCCACCACAGGAGTTCAGGAGCCCAAGAGTTCAAGGCTGCAGTGAGCTATGTTCACTCTCTAGCCTGGGTGACAGAGCAAGGCTTGCCTTAAGAAAATAAATAAATTGATTAATTAAACAAAATGTAGTCTTCGAATTCTTGTTCAGCTCCCATGTAAAAGAGGGTGTGAGTCTGTGAGATTCCTCTTTTGCCCCCACACTCCTCTTTCTTTGTTTCATAGGGTGCAAATCTCAGTTGAAGTTTGCAAAACCTAGAGACAGAAAAGTCTTTAAAACCAGGGAGCTAGATCAGTCGGCATTGACAATTTTTATGATCTCTGTTCCACTGCAAGCCAGTTGTCTAATCAGAGTCTAAGAAAAGGTCTAAGCAAGTTAAGGCTGTGAAAGAAAACTGAAATCTTGGGACTTCAAGCTCCTTATGCTAGAAAGAAAGTTAAGCTTGGAAATCAAATCATGCAAAAAAAAAAAAACTACCTTCTTTTTGTTCCCAAGTAGATACCTGCAATTTTACATGCTGACTTTATCTCTTGTAAAATACAGTTTTAATAAGTGGGAGACAAATGCACAACTGACCTTCACCCCACTCCCTTCTTTTCACATGTAAAATGTAGATTCACTGAGTGTTAATCAAAACAAGAATGTGACCACTTGCTTCATTGCCTATCTTCCCTTCCTCCTTGTCTTTTGTCTCTTTCCTTCCAGCTTACTCTTTCTCCTTTAAATATTGAAGATCCCAAAACCCTTTTTTGGAGATATCACAGGCTACAGATCCTACTGTAACTTGTGTTTCTTTTTTTCCCAAGGACATCCTAAACCTCAGCAAAATAAACCTCTAAATCGATTGAGATCTGACTCAGTCACTCTTTGGTTTACAAAGTGTAGGCTGTAGGAACAGAAAGTAGCCTCTAAATGAGGGAGCGCACCAACCTCCCTGTTACCTGGTTGTGCCCATCTCCCTATATAAGCCCAAAGTTGTAGGGGAACAAATGGATTATCCCCCTTGTGCAGGTCATAGCCCCCAGGTTAAATGCAGTCACCACTTTGGGGAATAAAAGTTGGAGGGGTTTGATCTATTTTTTTTCTTCTTCCCTTACTCTCCATCCTCCTTCTTCTTTCCCTTCACTTGGATATTAGATCACCTCTATTGACCTCCTTGGATCTTTTACTGGCCCTATTACTGGACACTCTTTTCTATGTGAAGGTGAAAAATGCTTTCTTTAATCTCCTATCAGCTCCCTAATCATTTTCTTGTGGAGTGCCTGGTTTGGCCAGTTCTTCTCAGGAGTTTGACGGCCTTGTGCATGAGCTACTGTTTCTTATGTAACCTTGATTGCTTTTCTTATGGTCAGAGAGTAGCTCTCTTAAATGTAAGAGATCAAGATGGGTCAGGCACAGTAGTTCATGCTTACAATCCCAGCCCTTTGGGAGGCTGAGGTGGGAGGATCACTGAAGGCCATGAGTTTGAGACCAGCCTGAGCAAAAAAGTGAGACCCCCATCTCTATAAAAATTTAAAAAATAATAAATTAGCTGGGCATGGTGGCAAATGTCTGTAGTCCTAGGTACTCAGGAGGCTAACGTGGGAGGATTGCTTGGGCCCTGGAGTTTGAGGCAGCAGTGAACTATGATCGTGCCACTATACTCCAGCCTGGGTGACAAGGCAAGACTCTAACTCTAAGAAGAAAAAGAGAGAGAGGGAGAGAGAGGAAGAAAAATCAAGATAGTGGCATGAGAGAGGGATCTAGTACAAGGGTAAAAATAAAAATTATTACCTGCTTGGGGAAACCATCATACATTCTCCAGCCCTGGTGACCATGGTGATGAGGAGAGACAAGCCATATCTTACCCATTTGCATCGCCCCAACACTTAGCATAGCACTTAGTACACTGTTGGGGCTGGAAATGTGTGTGGAGTGAATCAACAGATGAGTGAATTCTGGGCTGTCTTCCTAGAGTGAGAAAGCTAGAGGCCAGGCGCGTTGGCTCCCTCTTGCAATCTCAGCACTTTGGGAGGCTGAGGTGGGCAGATCACCTGAAGTCAGGAGTTCGAGACCAGACTGACCAATATAGAGAAACCCCATCTCTACTAAAATTACAAAATTAGCCAGGTGTGGTGGCAAATGCCTATAACACCAGCTACTTAGGAAGCTGAGGCAGGAGAATTGCTAGAACCTGGGAGATGGAGGTTGCGGTGAGCCAAGATCACTCCACTGCACTCCAGCCTGGGCAACAAGAACGACACTCCATCTCAAAAAACAAACAAACAAACAAACAAACAAACAAAGCAAGCTGGAGATAGACAACCGTCACAATTGAGATATTAATCTCTAGAGGAAAAGAAAATTAGAGACCCTGATATAGAGATCAAATTTGGGGCTGACATTGTAACCTTAAGCCATTCTGTGCAAGAAGGAAGTTGACTGTCAAAGAAATTTCATCTTGATTATCCTAAACACAGGCCAAAGCTTAGCCTTTCTGAATGTCCCTTGCCCTTTCAAATGTACATCCCATTTCACAAAGAGACAAACAGGATTTCAAAAACATATGCCACTGTGAAAAGCTAACACTGGAAGGAGACAGAGTGATCAGCCCATTGGTAGGTAGGAGGTTCCATGTCAGGCATCCTAACTGACTCCAACAAGGTGTTTGACCCAATGATGGAGTGGCCTGAGCCAGTGCTGAGTGTGCAGACTCGCCAAGCAAAAGAGGAGAGAGAAAAAACCAAGGGGGACAGGTAAGAGAAGCGGCAATCTCTTCTGCTTGGGTAGAGGCCAGAAGAGGAGCAAGTAATTGTACATCTTTGCACCGGACGGGGTGTGAGTTCAGATGTTGAAGGCATAGACGAGTGTGGTAGTCACACAAAGAACGTGAGCTATTGAATAAAACAGGTCTGTTTTCTCAGCTGAACAGATATGCAATCTACTAGTTGAATCTTCTGGAATCATTTTTATTTATTTATTTATTTATTTGAGACGCAGTCTCACTCTGTCGCCCAGGCTGGAACGCAACGGTGCAATCTCAGCTCACTGCAACCTATGCCTCCTGGGTTCAAGCGATTGTCCTGCCTCAGCCTTGTGAGTAGCTGGGATTACAGGTGCCCACCACCACATCCGGCTAACTCTTGTATTTTCAGTAGAGATGGGGTTTCACCATGTTGGCCAGGCTGGTCTCAGACTCCTGGCCTCAGATGATCCACCCGCCTTAGGCTTCCAAAGTGCTGGGATTACAGGCGTGAGCCACCATGCCCGGCCTCTTTTTTTACTTTTGAGATGAGATCTCACTCTGTTACCTAGGATGGAGTGCAGTGGAGTGATCTTGACTTACTGCAACCTCTGCCTCTCGTGCTCAAGGGATCCTCCCACCTCAGCCTCCCAAGTAGCTGGGATTACAGGCCTGTGCCACCATGCCTGGTTAGTTTTCATATAAATATATATTTTATATACATTATATATTATATATTTATATATCATATAAAATACATATTATATTATATATTATATATAAAATATAATATATGATATAATATATAAAATAATATATTTTATAATATATTATTATATATTAATATAGTAATATATAATATTAACAAATAATAATATATTAATTTATATATAATATAGAAAATAATATATATTATATCATATATAATATATTTATTATGGTATATTATGTATCATATAAAATATATATTATATATCACATATAAAATATATATATACACATATGTATAATATATATTTATATATTTTATATATAATACATAAATATATAAATTTATAAATATATAAATATATGTTTTAAATATATATTTTGTATAAATATATTTGTTGTTGTTGCCGTAGAGATGGGGTATCAAACTCCTGGGCTGAAGAAATTTGCTGGCCTTGGCCTCCCAAAGTGCTGGGATTACAGGGATTACCTCTTCCATAAAATGGGCATAATGATAGTCTGCAGCTGCTGGGATTATAGAGAGGAATAAATTAGATACTTAACGTTTTTATTGAGGGCTGAGCATGGTGGCTCAGGCCTATAATCCCAGCACTTTGGGAGGTCAAAACAGGAGGATTGCTTGAGGCTGGGAGTTCAAGACCAGCCTGGACAACATAGTGAGACACCATCTCTAGAGAAAATAATAAAAAATAAGCCATACAGAGTGGCACACACCTGTAGTCACAGCTACTGGAGAGGCTGAGGCAGGATGATCGCTTGAGCCCAGCGGTTGGAGGATGCAGTGAGCCATGATTGTACCACTGCACTCCAGCCTGGGTGACGAGAGTGAGATCCTGTCTCAAAAAAAAAAAAAAATTCACTGAGACTCCATGCCAGGAAGTATTCTGAGCTCAGGGGATAGAGAGTAAGACAAATAAGTCTCTGCTCTTGTGGAATGTACGTTGCAGTGAAAGGCAGCACTTAAACACTCAACAGAACAAGATAACTTTAGGTTAAGATACATGCTATGATGAAAATAAAAAGAGCTGATGTGTAGTAACTCCAGACTCAGGGATGGAAGGAAGAGAAGATGTGAATGGGGTGAGCAGGAGAGCAGGCCAGATGACAAGAGTCACTAGAGGATCCCCGGGAGGGTGAGCGTGATCTGGTTTATGTCTTTAAAAGATGCCTTTAGGGCCAGGCGTGGTGGCTCACTCTTGTAATCCCAGTACTTTGGGAGGCCAAGACGGGCAGATCACCTGAGGTCAGGAGTTCCAGACCAGCCTGACCAACATGGTGAAACCCTGTCTACTAAAAATGCAAAAATTAGCCAGGCGTGGTTGTGCACGCTTGTAATCCCAGCTACTCAGGAGACTGAGGCAGGAGAATCGCTTGAACCCAGGAGGCAGAGGTTGCAGTGAGCCAAGATCGTGCCCTTGCACTCCAGCCTGGGCAACAAGAGTGAAACTCCATCTCAAAAAAAAAAAAAAAAAGATGCCTTTAGGTAGTAAAGTTAGGCATATAAAACAGCTCAAGCCATATGTTAGGTGTGCATTGTTGGTGGAGATTATAGAAATGTTTGTAAGGAGTTTAACAGCGTCAGGCACATAACAAGGGTTATCAGAGGTTTTTATAAAGCATGTAATAATGTGTGTTTAGCTACTTCCGAAAAATTGTAATCCAAGGATAATTAAGATAGCGACCTTTCTTTTGCAGTTTATAGCCTAGTAAAGACACACCAACCGATCTTTACAATCCACAGCACTAAGTTCAAGAAGAAAGATGTGTGCATGGGGTAACATTTGGCCACTCAGAAGCTAAAAATGTTGGAGTAAGGTGGGAAGGAGTTAGCCAGGAGGAAAAAGAGAAAGATAGTTTCAACTGAAAGAGAAACTGGATGATGCATGCTGCTATGTGATGTTTGGCATAAGTTCAAAGTGCTGGGTGGTGCTGTGAGAGGCTGGAAGCCAGGTAGGGCTCCCGTCATGGGGTATTTGTGAGTCCAGATAATGAGCAGAACTGTGTCTTATTGGTGATGGGAGTCATCAGAGAGTTTTTGACAAGGGGATACCTTGCCAAGTGCTGCTACTTTGGAACATCCCTTGGGGCTTGGGGCTGGAGGGTGATTTGAAAGACAGAACGGAGTCAGAGAGATCCTGCCAATGACAAGGTTTTTTGCTGTTGCCCAGGTGATAGAAAGGATGTGATGGCTGGACCAGGGCAGTGGAAAATATATGGAAAACAGGCAAACAGGTTAAATAGATATTTTGGAGGGAAAAAAATCAGCAAAACCTGACACAGAGTATACACTCAATGATTATCTTTAATTAAATTGATGGGATTAGAGGAATAGAGTGGAGATGATATCCTTCTCCTAGGGTGGTAGTATGAGAGTTAATGGTCAGATGCTAAGCAAACAGTCAATAAATACATGCTATGGCCATAATTGTTATCAGATACAGGCTATGGCCGTAATTGTTATCAGAGTGGCAGACTATCCAGGGAGATCTTTCCAAGGCAGTAAAGAAGCTCAGGAGACATTCCTGGACTCAGGGGCTTTGGGATTGAGGAATGAGGGGTAGGCTGGTGGACTAGGATCTGGGCATTACTCCAGGTTCCAGGAAAGAGAGTCAATAATTATGGGCCTGACAACATGCCCTGTAAACTATTATTGATCCCAATTCCCTGCACTAAATTTGTCAGTTTCTACGCACTGAATAACATCCATGTTTGAAGCCTTAAGGGAATGGATTTGGGGTCATCCCCTGAGTACCTATGCTCAGGAAATGTCCACCAGTATCACCCTTTTATGTTACCAGGAGGTCTCTCATAATAGCTCCAGGCTATCTTCACTCTCACCTCCTCTTGGCCTTCAGAAAAGAAACCAATCCACACCATGGGATCACTGAAGGGGCCCATGGCAATGTTTGCATTTCTGCATTTGCCCCAAACAGCACTGGACCTTGAAACTATTAAGTATAGTGAACCTCAAGTTTCTCTTCAAAGAATCAGTATGTCAGTATGTTCATCTCTCTTATTCTTTGATTCTCCATTTTAAAGTGTAACTTCCCGGTTCTCTTTGCCCCCTTGCTTCTAGTTTCATTGAACAACCTTTTCCACCAGTTATAATCAGTAGTTCACATCTGTTCCAGGGTCACCTGCTCCATCCTGACTTATCTTGGTCACCTTCTTTGACCTGAGTCACCTGTGGTCACCTGCTCTGACCTAAGTCAGGTGTTCCTAACTGTCCTCCCCGCCAAACTACTTACCCCACCACTCTGGCTCATACTCCTGCTCTCTTTAAAATAGCCAGTCAGAATTAGCTTAGACTGTGTGGTCCAACCCTAGCCAATAGGGGAACGACACAGCAGTAGATCTGCATCAGGAAAAAGAACTCCTTCCCTTCCCCTGTTCAGGTGTGCTCTCACCATTGTTCCATCTGCAAGGAGCACCCTTTCTGCAGAAAGTAAAAATTGCCTTGCTGAGAAAATTAAATTTACATTTGAGTGCTATTTCTTTGTGGCACCAAGGAACAAGCATTTCTAACGAAGCCATGATATGTTCTGTTAGGGAGTTGAGGATAAGGGTAAGCCGTATTACACCGTAGTCACCTAACTTTAGGAGTACTGCTGCAAGTACTATTGATCCATCGATAGGGGCTTCTATGTGGGCTTTGGGGAGTCATAGGTGAAGTCCGTATAGGAGTATTTTTACTCTAAAAGCCATAATACATGCTAATCATATAAGGTTACTGGATGAGGAGGCTAATAGCTCTTGGATGGTAAGCATTATTACTAGCACATTTAGTGAACCTGAGTCATAGGTGAAGTCTGTATAGGAGTATTTTTACTCTAAAAGCCATAATACATGATAGTCATACAAGATTATTGGATCAGGAGGCTAACAGCTCTTGAGTGGTAAGTATTATTACTAGCACATTTAGTGAACCTGAGGTATTTTGAGTATAAACAAGTGTAACAAGTAGAGGAAGGGACGCTACTAGTGTATATAATAAGAAATATGAATTTCCATTGAGGCATTCTGGTGGTTACCTCAGTGGGTGATGGTAATTAGGGTAGGAATTAGTGTAGCATCAAGCTTTGCTGGCCTTTAGGCATCTGCTTTAGCTGAATTCATTTGGTTTTGGTGACTCTTCATCTGATGTTTCTGCCACATCTGATCATTGCCTTCATCACAAGCGAGACTGTGTTCACCTGTGCTGAACAATCTGGACAAAGAGTTGGCTCCTTCCCTGTGCATGGGGCAGGGAGTGTCTTAGGAAAACAGCCACCCATTGCTGACACTGTGCCTAAGTCTCTGAATCCTTTTGTCTTCTTTGGACTATCAGACACTGATAAGTCCCTTTTGTTTTGGGTTGAAATCTAGTCTTCTCCTTGGCTAGCATTTCATCAGCTCCGGGCCTGGGAGGAGCAGTCTGATGTCTGGATGGTCTTTGCAGGCATCAGGGGGTCATTCCTGACCACAGTCATCAGCTCCCACCCACATCTGTGGCCCTGGCATTTTCCTTACCTCCCTCTACTGATAGCACCTTGCAGGAATGCTCAATAATGAACCTGGGCAACTCTCCTCCAATAGCAAACTAAAGCTGATGCTTTCTCATTTCATTCTTCTTCTTCTTATTTTTTAAAAGAAATGAAGAACAGTGTCACATCAATAAAAGAGAGAAAAACTCCTTATCTCAAAATAAAGAATAGTAATCATAAAGAAAAAATATTTGACAATGTTTCACCACTGGGTACATTGTAATATCCATAATTTTTTTCATTTTCCCCTGAGTAGTGAAAACTCCATTACAGATGCTGAATGCTCAGAATCACTGTTCTTGATTCTCAAGGGAAATCCTCTTGCTGAAAGCTCCAGGCAGCTCGTGGAATACAGTCAGGGTTGGGTGAATGGGTGGGGGGGGGGGTGGGGAACTCACAGAATCACAAGGACATTTTAGGAGTAGAAGTAAGTTGAGTATTATCCACAGCTCCACTCCTATTTAATAGACAAAGAGACTAAATCCAATGATGTTGCAATAAAGTAGCCAAGGTCACTATTTTTTTTTTTTTATGAGACAGGGTTTTGCTCTGTCACTTAGGCTGGAGTGCTGTGGCACCATTTCCGCTTACTGCAACCTCTGCCTCTCTGGTTCAAGCAATTCTCCTGCCTCAGCCTCCTGAGTAACTAAGATTACAGATGCCCACCACCATGCCTGGCTAATTTTTGTATTTTTAGTAGAGACAGGGTTTCACCATGTTGGCCAGGCTGGTCTCAAACTCCTGACCCAAGGTGACCCACCTGCCTCAGCCTCCCAAAGTACTGAAATTACAGGCGTGAGCCCTCGCATTTGGCCCGTAAACACTTATGAGCAAACTAGCTTGAGAATAGGTCTCATCTTGTTGCCTCTAGGTTCAGGAGTACAGGTGATTGTGAGTACATGACCCAACCATTGCGTTGCACGTGACTGTCCCTCCCCCAACCAAAGACTACATGAGGATATGACCCTCATGGTCTGAGCTAGACAAAGCACCACTAAGCCCTCTGCAGCCCCATGCACTGAGAGACAGCCCTCGGGGTGAGGTTTCTGTGTTCCGGGTGAAGCCTGCTCCATCCTTCATGCCTCAGCTCATTCATTGATCAGAAAGATGGTGAAATCTCATCACCCAACTCAGGACCCTTCATTTGCTGTTTATCTGGCATAGCTTTCATTTCTAGATAGAGAGAAGGAGCTATCTTAGGTACAGTGAATTGAATTCCTTTCTATCTGGGAGCAAAGTACAAAAGAGCCTGGCAGAACCCAGTCAGTTCTGCCTCCAACTCTGGGATCCCCTAGACATTCTGGTCAGCACTATCATGATCACTGTGAGGTGACCTTGCAGTGACCTTTTCCCGACAGCCCCTCTGAGGTCTTCTCTTAGGCAGCAAGAATGCCGGCAGACTATGGACTTTCTTTTCTTTCCTTTTCCTTCCTTCCTTCCTTCCCTCTTTCTTTCCTTCCTTCCTTCCTTCCTTCCTCCCTTCCTTCCTTCCTTCCTTCCTTCCCTCCCTCCTTCCTTCCTTCCTTTTTCTTTTTCTTTCTATCTCCCTCTCTCTCTCCTTCCTTCCTTCCTCTCTTTCTTCCTTCCTTTCTTTCTTTCTTTCTTTCTTTCTTTCTTTCTTTCTTTCTTTCTTTCTTTCTTTCTTTCTTTCTTTTCTTTCTCTCTTTCTTTTTCTCTCTCTCTCACCTCTCTCCCTCCCTCCCTCCTTCTTTCCTTTCTTCTTTCTTTCTTTCTCTTTCTTTTTCTTTCTTTCTCTCTGCCTTTCTTTCTCCTCTTTCCTTCCTTCCTTCCTTCCTTCCTTCTTTCTCTCTTTCTTTCTTTCTCTTTTGAGAAATAGGATCTCATTCTGTTGCTCAGGCTGGTGTGCAGTGCTGCAATCATGACTCACTGAATCCTCAAACTCCTGCACTCAACAGATCTTCCTGCCTCGGTCTCCTGAGTAGATGAAACTACAAGCACATGCAACCATGCCTGGCTAAATTTTTATGTTTTGTAGAGATGGGGTCTTGCTATGTTGCCCAGGCTGGTCTCAAATTCCTGGCCTCAAGTGATCCTCTCATCTTGGCTTCCCAAAAGACTATGGACTTTCTAAAAGACCAAACCCAGGAGGGAACTGATCCTCAGGGATGAATGTAACACTTCCTTTCACCTAGTACTGGCTAAGGCACGGTATTGGCTCACCCCTCACCCTAAGCTCCTAAAGTCTTTAAACCAAGTCTGACCATACTAAGCAGACCGAGGTTGCTGCAAAAGAACAGCTTGGGGTTATTTTCCAAGAGCCTCCTCTCATCCATGAGTCCGCATTGGTCTGACTCATGCATTTGAGGCAGATTGTGGACCCTGGCCAGGAACTCACAGAAGCAAATTCTCCCTCCACCACTGCCCACTTGCTGTCTGACTCTGAGCTCGTGACTTAAATGTTTACCCAGTGTTCTCATGTATGAAATAAGGTGGAGGGGCTAGGCTTGTGTGTGTGTGTGTGTGTGTTGCTAGGGGCTTTTTTCTGGCTTAAAACATAAGTGTATTAGTTTCTTCTCATGCTGCTAATAAAGACATACCCAAGACTGGGTAACTATAAAGGAAAGAAGTTTAATTGACTCACAGTTCCACATATCTGGGGAGGCCTCACAATCATGGCGGAAGGCAGGGAGAAGCAAAGCCACGTCTTACATGGAGACAGGCAAGGGGGCGTGTGCACGGGAACTCCCTCTTATAAAACCATCAGATCTGATGAGACTTATTCACTATCATGAGAACAGCATGGGAAAGACCCACCCCATAATTCAGTTACCTGCCACCAGGTCTCTCCCACAACACATGGGAACTATGGAAGCTACAATTCAAGATGAGATTGAGGTGGGGACACAGCCAAACCATATCAATAAAGTTGCAAATATGGGAAAAAGAATTCCTGTATCCCCTTGGTTTAGATGCTCCAATTGCTTCGGCTTTCATAATCACAGAATAATTACCAAAATTCAGGATGTGAACATCGATACCACACTATTATCTAACCTATAGACCTTACGCAAATTATTTTCCAGTTGTTTCATGGATATTCTTTTCCTGATCCAGGATCCAATCCAAGACTGCACATTCCATTTGGTTGTCAAGTCTATTTAGTCTCCTTTCATCTTTTAGTCCCTTTTGTTTTATTATTGGGTTACTGTTGCTATTATTATTTATCATATTTTTAATGTTATTATTACTATTATTCTGAAATCTTCAGTCTTCTTAATCATCAAATAAATTAGATTGATAGTGTGAAAATGAACACATTACCTTGTTAAATCCCAACTGAGCTCATTGGTCTCAAACATAAGTAGCTTTCACCCAAAGGAAAGGGAGGTAGCCAGCTGGGTGCAGCGGTTCACACCTGGAGTCCTGGTTACTCGGGAGGCTGAGGCAGAAGGATTCCTTGAGCCAAGGAGTTTGAAGCTGCAGTGAGCTCTGATTATGCCACTGCACTCCAGCCTGAGTCACAGAGCAAGACCCCAACTCCAAAAAAACAATGGTTGCTAGAGAGGGGTTGCACCCTGCAAGCATGTGGGAAGGAAGTAGCCAGCAGGAGGAGAAGGTGCTGACATCCAGCCTGATTTCTGCTCACCACATTCACCCCCTGGCTCTAGGCTGGATCTGCCCCCAAGGGTGCCTTTTTCTAATTAGCACAAAGATGCACGTGGCAGTCTTACTCAGCCTGGTGGCCTCATTTCAGATGGACACGTCACAAAACCAGACTCTTTTGTAGCAGGAAACAGAGAGATCGTGTGAATAATACAGAGGAAATATGCCACCACCACTGGGAAGGCATCTCTAAGCATGGAAGGTGTGGCCAGCAGAGAGAGCATCATTACACAGGAAGCAAGAGGGATGGCAGCGGCCACACACACAGCTCCTCAGTCAGGGAGGGGTGAGGACCAAGTCCATCCTCCTTCTACCTCACCCCAAACCCTCAGCTCCCTGGTCACCATTCTTGCTGTAACAAACACTACATTGGCCGGGCATGGTGGATCACACCTATAGTCCCAGCACTTTGGGAGGCCGAGGTGGGCAAATGACCTGAGGTCAGCAGTTTGAGTCCAGCCCGGCCAACTTGGCGAAACCCCGTCTCTACTAAAATGAATAAATAAATAAAAATACAAAATTTAGCCACGCATGGTAGCGGGTGCCTATAATTCCAGCTATTCGGGAGGCTGAGGCAGGAGAATCTCTTGAACCCGGGAGGTAGAGGTTGCAGTGAACGGAGATCACGCCACTGCACTCTAGCCTGGGCAACAGAGTGAGACTCCATCACAAAAAAAAAAAAACAAAACAAGAAAAAAGCCACTACATTTAGTGCCTTTACTTTGTTAATGTTTATTTTTCTTGATAAATCAATGTCTGCTCATTAAATAAAATTTAGAAAACAGGAAAAGTAAAAATGAAATTAAAAATAAGCAACTATTGCTGCACCCACCACACGTAGGCACTATTAATATTTGTTTGTGTTAGGTGCTAAGCTTTTTAATGAAATTCTATATTATTGGACTTTTAAAAACATCCGTGGGGCCAGGCATGGTGGTTCACGCCTGTAATCCCAGCACTTTGGGAGGCTGAGGCAGGAGGTTACCTGAGGTCAGGAGTTTGAGACCAGCCGGGGCAACATGGCAAAACCCTGCCTCTATTTAAAAATACAAAAATTAGCCTGGCATGGTGGTGCACGCCTGTAATCTCATCTACTCGGGAGGGTGAAGCAGGAGAATTGCTTGAGCTCAGGCGGTGGAGGCTGCAGTGAACTGGGATTGCATCACTGCACTCCAGCCTGAACGACACGGCGATACTCTGTCT
Organism: Theropithecus gelada; assembly: GCF_003255815.1. NCBI lineage: Eukaryota > Metazoa > Chordata > Mammalia > Primates > Cercopithecidae > Theropithecus > Theropithecus gelada. The sequence goes on along the minus strand of NC_037670.1, from coordinate 6,943,939 downwards.
CAAAAAACAAAAACAAAAACACACTGTTGTGATTATATACTATCATGCTTTTTACTTTTCTATTAAATCGTGGATATTTTGATGTTATGACATTAATTAATGTATTCCATCAATTTTACAATATTGTCTCAATTTTAATAACTGTATAATGTTGCCTCAAGTGACTAGACTCTGGGTTTTGTAACTTTTGCATCACAGTGGAGAACCCATGTGGTCTTCAGCTTTTGCCATTATAAATTACACGTTGCCCCTTATTTAGAACTATTCTCTTAAGACAGAATTTCATAAATGCTATTACTTGGTGAAAGACCACTGAGCCATAAAGTTGGTGCGCACAGCAATACTCCATCATCAAATGCAAGTGGTGTATAAGTGATTGATCCCAAGTGGGCCATGTAGGCATAAGTAAGTTACATAAAGAAGTGGCCCAGGCCAGGCGCAGTGGCTCGTGCCTGTAATCCCAACACTTTGGAAGGCCAAAGTGGGTGGATCACCTGAGGTCAGGAGTTCGAGACCAGCCTGGCCAACATGGTGAAACCCTGTCTCTGCTAAAAATACAAAAATTAGGTGGGCATGGTGGTGGGTGCCTGTAATTCCAACTACGGGGGAGGTTGAGGCAAGAGAATCACTTGAACCCAGGAGTTGGAGGTTGCAGTGAGCCGAGATCACACCATTGTACTTCAGCCTGGGTGACAAGAGTGACTCCATCTCAAAAATAAATAAATAAACAAACAGAAGTAGCCCAAATACCCGTGGTTCTTTCTCCTCCTCCAATGCCTTCTGTTCCCCAGTCTGCAACTATGACCTTCTGGAGAGTTCTTTGTGGTCAGCTGACAAAGGAAGAGAAGACTCGGGCCTGGTTTACAGATGGTTCTGCATAATTTGCAGGCACCACTTGAAAGTGGACGGCCCCTGCACCACAGCCCCTCTCCGGAACATCACTGAAGGACAATGGCGAAGGGAAATCGTCCAACGGGTAGAACTTCACACAGTGCACCAGGTTGCGCATTTTGCTTGTAAGGGGCAATGTTCAAATATGTGATTATGCACCAATTTGTGGGCTATAGCCAATGGTTTGGCTGGAAAATTGTCAGGGGCTTAGAGGAAGCATGATTGTAAAATTGGTGACAGAGAAATATGGGGACGAGGTGAATAGATAGATGTCTCTGAACAGGCAAAAAATCAACAAAAAAGATATTTGTGTCCCATATTGTTGCTCACCAAAGGGTGACCACAACAAAGGAGCATTTTAATAATTAAGTGGATAGAACGACCCATTCTGTGGATACCAGTGAGCCTCTTTCTCCAGACAACCCTGTTATCATCACATGGTGGTCTCATGAACAAAGTGGCCATGATGGCGGGGATAGAGGTTCTCAACGGGCTCAGAAACATGAGCTTCCACTCACAAAGGCCGACTTGCATACGGTCACTGCTGAGTGTCCAATCTGCCGGCAGCACAAACCTTTACTGAGCTGCTGTTATGACGTCATTCCCTAGGAGCATCAGCCAGCTACCTGGTGGCAGGTTGATTACATGGCACCTCTTCCGTCATGAAAGGGGCAGCTATTTGTCCGTACTGGAATAGACACTTACTCTGGATATGGATTTTCCCTTCCCTGCATAGAAAACTTCTGTGAACTTACAAAATGCCTCATTCCCCATCATGGTATTCTACACAACATTGCTTCTCATCAAGGAATTCCTTTCATAGCAAAAGCAATGCAGCAATGCTCATGGGATTCAATGGTCTTATCAGGTTCCCTAGTACTCATAAGAAACTGGTTTTGTAAAACAGTGGAACAGCACTTTGAAGACTCAGTTACACAACCAACTAGGTGACAAAACCTTACAAGACTGGTACAAGGTTCTCCAGAAATCTGCATGTGCTGTCAATCAGCATCCAATATCTGGTACTGCTTCTCCCATAGCCAAGATTCACAGCTCCAGGAATTGAGGGGGTAGGAACAGGAGTGGCACCACCACTCACTATTACTCCTAGTGAGGCACTAGCAAAATTTTTTGCTTCCTGTGTCTTCAAGTTTATACTCCACTGGCCTAGAGGTTTTTGTTTTTGTTTTTGTTGTTTTTTAGACAAAGTCTCACTCTGTTGCCCGGGCTGAAGTGCAGTGGCACATTCTCGACTCACTGCAACCTCCCACCTTTCGGGTTCAGCCAATTCTCTGCCTCAGCCTCCCGAGTAGCTGGGATTACAGGCACCTGCCACCATGCACAGCTAATTTTTGTATTTTTAGTAGAGACGGGGTTTCACCATCTTAGCCAGGCTGGTCTTGAACTCCTGACCTCGTGATCCACCCGCCTCAGCCTCCCAAAGTGCTGGGATTACGGGCGTGAGCCACCGTGCCTGGCCTGGCCTAGAGGTCTTAATTCCAGAGGAAGAAATGCTCCCACTAGGATACACGACAAGATTCCATTGAATTGAAAATTAAGCCTGCCACCTGGCCACTTTGTGGCACTTTATGCCTCTGAGTCAATAGGTCAACAAAGGGGTTATGGTGTTGACTGGGAGAAATTGGACGGCTGGTCCATGATGGCAGTAAAGAAGAGTATGTCTGGAATACAGAGGACCCCTTAAGGCAACTCTTATTGTTACTGTGCCCCTATGATTGATTTCAGACAATTAAAAAAAAACTACAACAACCCAATTTAGGCAGAACTATTAATGAAGGTTTGGTTCACCCCATCAGATAATGAACCACAACCAGCTGAGGTGCAGCTGAAAGCAAAGGGAATACGGAATAGGTAGTAGGAATATATAAGTATAATAAGTATGTGAGTATAAATATCAGCTAGAACCACGTGACCAGTTACAGAAATGAGGGCTGTAATTATCATGAGTATTTCCTTTTTATTTTGTATGAATACAAATACTACATATATACACATATCTATATATATTATACACACACACATACACACAAACACACACAAGTATATATAAAGCAAATAGCTTGTTTTCTTTTCTCTCTTAGTCCCTTATCATGTAACAGCAGATGTATTAATATTTTGTTAGTATTTAAGTATTGCTAATTTTACATCCTAGTATTTAAGTTAAGGTATATCAGGAAAAGAGGAAGCCTCACTCACAACTTTATTTTCTCTTCTGATGAAGACATTCATGCATTTTTGATTGGACAAAGGATAGTTGTATCTTGTTAAGTGGAAGCATGATCTTGTTAATGTCTTTATTTGGAGACTACTATGGTTTCACAAGATTCACCTGGGTGCCCATTGACAAGGAGGTGACTTCTGATGGTTAATTTTATGTATCGACTTGACTGGGCTCAGGGATGCCCAGATACCTGGTAAATTTCTGGATGTGTCTGTGATGGTGCTCTTGGAAGAGATGAGCATTTGAATCAGTAGACTGAGTAAAGGTCATCCTCACCAGTGTAGGTGGCCATCACGCACTTCACTGAGGCTCTGACAAGAACCAAAAAAGCAGATGAGGGGTGAATTTGCTCCCGCTGCCTGAGCTGGGACATCCATCTTCTCTGGCCTCAGACATTGGTCCTCCTGGTTCTTTGGCCTTTGTGTTTAGACTAGAATTATGCTACTGACTTTCTTGATCTTCAAATTTCAGATGGTAGATTGTGGAACTCCCCAACTTTCATAATTGCATTATCTAATCCCTTATAATAAATATATTTCTATATATTTGTATCTATTTATATAATCTATCTAATCTAATCTATCTATCTATACTTCTATCTATCTATCTATCATCTATCTTCTAGCTATTCTATTCTATTCTATTCTATTCTATTCTATTCTATTCTTTCCCTGGAGAACCCTGACTAACATAGTCATTGAGATACTGGAGTTGCTTGTCACAAGAAGTAATGTTGATGTACTTAATACTTTGTACTGCCACATAATACTTGGAATTAAGTAAACTGATATACAGTATGATAATTTTGATATCAACTCATGGGCTAGATGATGGAGAAGAATATATATTGAGAAATGGGGTGAATTGAAGACACAGTAAAAACAAACTTGGATGCCTGCTAAGGCATTTATTCATTGTGTTCTAAAAACAAAGAGCAAATAGCCCTTTTTGTTTGTTTGTTTGTTTTGAGACAGAGTCTCACTGTATTGCCCAGGCTTGAGTGCAGTGGTGTAATCTTGGTTCACTGCAACCTCTGCCTCCTGGGTTCAAGTGATTCTCCTGTCTCAGCCTCCCTAGTAGCTGGGACTACAGGAGTGTGACACCACGCCTGGCTAATTTTTGTATTTTTAGTAGAGACGAGGTTTCACCATGTTGGCCAGGCTGGTCTTGAACTCCTGCCCTCTGGTGATCCACCGGCCTCGGCCTCCCGAAGTGCTGGGATTACAGGCTTGAGCCACCGCGCCCGGCCACCAATAGCCATTTTCAAGCACAAGAGTATCAAGATGAACTATGACTGCCAAATGCTTTTTTATTCTCTCTCTTCCCACAATTTGCTCCCTGACATCATGCTGTGATCACCGTCAGTGTTTAGTAAATAGCTATTTAAAGCAAGGCAGGAAGGAGCCATTTGGCATGGTGTCATCAGTATCTTCATAATTCTGCTGTGCTTAGCAGTTGCATGATTTTCATTCTTTATTAATCACACCCATTACTTTGAGTTACAGTGTCAGAATTTCTTACTTGAATTTAGTTAACTGTCTGTAGCTTTGCTTTGGTCTCTTTTAACCCTCTTCAAGGAATGCACTAGGTCTCTGCTCATCTTCGGAAGGACTCGCTGAAATAGCTGCCAACTGTGAAATGCATATCTCTTTATTGATTTCTGTAGGAACCTATCAGCAGGAAGCCAGCCTGAGCCTAATATGAAGTTTGTATATTCTCCTCTTCCTTTCATAGTAAGGGACTCAGTATCTTTTAAGGATAACATTGAAATGTAAGGTTCAGAGAAGGTCTATAAATCACCATAAACCTTCATGTTCTCTTTCTTCTTTCCTTTACTATAGATTTCTGTGCCTAATTCGTTACATTCAATGAGAAATCAGTTATACGATCCTCCTTCCCCATCCATTCTCCATCTGCTTTGTACGCGACTTCCTTTGCCCTGACTTCTTCGTGATTATTCTGCCCGGTGAAATAGAAAGCTCCAGGCCGCTCACAGTATATTTATAGTATCATTTAGTTAAAGAGAAGATACTGAACATAAGCATTTTTTTTTTTTTAATAAGGTCTTCCCATCTGGTCTATGACTAAGAAATTAGTAGATTGACCCTTAGTTGAAACTTTAGCTCTTATATTAATGGTTTGTCCACTTAACTAGCCAATGATTGCCAACCTTATTAAAGGATGCTAATGAATAAAAAATGTTATCAGAAAACAATAATTAACCTTGAATATAAAAGTATTAACCAGAGGCGATCAATCATTTTCCAAGGCTTAGTAAACACTTAGAATGCATTACAAGTCCCTAAAGAAGCAATTAAAGAACACAGCTATTCTGTTTCAAACAGAAGTAGCAAAGGGTCAGTCATACACGACATGCAAATTTGGTGGTTGCTGGTGAATGTAAGCCAAACGGTTGACTCTGGTGCTGTACTTCTAGAGCCTGAGGCTTCCCCATAGATGAGTCTGTAACATAGCTAAGCATGCGTTTCTCTAAAAGGACAAATCAGAGGTTAACACCACCTGACATAAACCGCTTTGATCATTGCCTACTTTGGCTGGTTCTTTTATATTTTTACCCATATTTTAATAACAATAGTAGTAACAATTTATGATAAATCTCGCAAAATTGCTTTCCTTACAGGTGACAAATATGTGCACTGTTATTAAAAGTGTGTAGCTGGCCGGGCACAATGGCTCATACCTGTAATCCCAGCACTTTGGGAGGCCAAGGCGGGCAATTACTTGAGGTCAGGAGTTTGAGACCAGCCTGGCCAACATGGCGAAACCTCGTCTCTACTGAAAATACAAAAATTAGCCGGGAGTGGCGGCATGTGCCTGTAATCCCAGCTACTCTGGAAGCTGAGGCAGGAGAAATCACTTGAACCCAAGAGGGGGAGGTTGCAAGTGAGCCAAGATCATGCTACTGCCCTCCAGTCTGGGCGACAGAGCGAGACTCCATCTCAAAAAAAAAAAAAAAAAGAAAAAATAGAAAAAAAAGTGTGTGGTTATACAGATTTCACTCCACACTGGTCAGTATTGTGTAGTATTACGTTTCCCAGCTGTGTTGAGAAATAATTAACATACAATAAGTGAAAACATATGAACTGTACAATTTGATGCATTTTGACATGTATATATACACACGAATCCATCACCACAGTCAAGATGAAGACGATACCTATCACCTGTCAAAGATTTCTATTCCCCTTTGTCATTCCCCTTTCTCCAAGCCCCTGACCCCTTTCCAGGCAAGTGCTGATCTTTCTGTCACTATCGATTAGCTGACATTTGCCAAATTTTAAATAAATGAAGACATACATTATCCTTCAATCAGAACACTTGTTTTGAGATTTTCACATTTTGTACAGGTCTCAGATCTCAATAGATCATCTATTTTTATTGCTGAGTAACATTTATTTATTTATTTATTTATTGAGACGCAGCCTCGCTCTGTCGCCCAGGCTGGAGAGCAGTGGCATGATCTCGGCTCATTGCAAGCTCCACCTCCCGGGTTTTATGCCATTCTCCTGCCTTAGCCTCCAGAGTAGCTGGGACAACAGGCATGCACCACCTACGCCTGGCTAATTTTTTTTTTGTATTTTTAGTAGAGACAGGGTTTCACCGCTGAGTAATATTTTGTTATACAGATATGTCACAGTTTACTCACCCATTCACTTTTTGTGAGACATTCAGGTTGGTTTGAGCTGTTGGCTATCACGAATAAAGCTGTTATGAACATTTGCATGCAAATAATTGTATGGACACGTGACTATTTCTTTTGGTAAACATCTATGAATCATAGAGCATGTATACTTTTAGTTTTTGAAGAAATTGCAAAACTGTTTTCCAAGGTGGTTCTACTATTTTACATTCTAAGTTGCCATGTATGAGAGTTTCAGAATCTCCTGAAATAGAATATAAAATATTATATTTATTTTAAAATGCTCATTTCTCTTAAGAAGATGTCCATAACTTAAATATTTGCAACTGCTGTATTTCCAAGATGTTATTTTCATTTTATTTCCTATTTAAAATTAATTTTAATGCTTTAACATCAAATCAGTTTATCTATTGTCATTGAGTCTCAATTTAAGAGAAAAAGTATTTATTTCTAGTTTTCTCCACTTTATGAAATAAATCTATTTAATGGCAAAGATTTCCCTCTTGTCCTCACAACTTTTATCCTCAAATCTTTTTTTTTTTTTTTTTGAGAGAGAATTTTGCTCTTGTTGCCCAGGATGGAATGCAGTGGCGCGATCTCAGCCCACCGCAACCTCTGCCTCCCAGGTTCAAGCGATTCTCCTGCCTCAACCTCCACAGTAGCTGGGATTACAGGCATGCACCACCATGCCCATCTAATTTTGTATTTTCAGTAGAGACGGGCTTCTCCATGTTGGTCAGGCTGGTCTCAAACTCCTGACCTCAGGTGATCTGCCCGCCTTGGCCTCCCAAAGTGCTCAGATTACAGATGTGAACCACTGCGCCCGGCTGTCCTCAAATCTTACAGAATTTGAGGAGAGGTTTCAAGGTATCTGACTACATGTATCTGACACTCACCTCTTCGACAGAGAAGAACCCAACATAGTGAGTAAATAATCACACTTGGAACAGATCATCGATGAGAGTCCAGTGAAATTCAACAGAGAAATGATAAGAAACACCTAGGCTGGGCTGGGCACGGTGGCTCACGCCTGTAATCCCAGTGCTTTGGGAGGCAGCGACAGGCGGATCACAAGGTCAGGAGATCGAGACCATCCTGACTAACACGGTGAAATGCAGTCTCTACTAAAAATACAAAAATTAGCTGGGCACAGTGGTGGGTGCCTGTAGTCCCAGCTACTCGGGAGGCTGAGGCAGGAGAATGGTGTGAACCCGGGAGGCGGAGCTTGCAGTGAGTGGAGATCGTGCCACTGCACTCCAGCCTGGGCGACAGAGCGAGACTCTGTCTCAAAAAAAAAAAAAAAAAGACACCTAGGCTGGGTGTGGTGGCTCACGCCTGTAACCCTAGCACTCTGGGAGGTCAAGATGGGTGGAATGCCTGAATTCAGGAGTTTGAGACCAGCCTGGGCAACATGGTGAAACCCTGTCTCCACTAAAATACAAAAAAAAAAAAAAAAAGTAGCCAGGTGTGTTGGTGGGCACCTGTAATCCCAGCTATGTGGGAGGTTGAGGCACGGGAATTGCTTGAACCCAGGAGGCAGAGGTTGCAGTGAGCCGAGACTGTGCCACTGCACTCCAGCCTGGGCAACAAAGTGAAACTCTGTCCAAAAAAAAAAAAAAAAAAAAGAAAAACACCTAAAGCAAGGAAAGAGAGGGAAGTGAGGCAACATATTTGTCTCAGATTGACAGGAGCCTGGCAAGGATAAATGGGAGACACCCCACCCTCCCAACCCCCATTGCTCCATGTTCCTACCACAGGCTCCTGGGTCATCCCGACAGGAGAGCCCCTCCAGCCTTGCAGGCCCTGAGAAAACAGAGAGAGCTGCCCGGAGATGGCATGACAGCTTTGCTCCGGACAGGGAGCTCACCCTGAGTCCCCCACGCATCCCCGAACCCTAGGCAGCTACAGCAAGTTGCCATTCTGGGAGCCAAATCCCCACCAGACTGCATCCTGCCTTGGAGCCCAACAGCCCCTGCATGCCCACATCCGTGGAGCCTCATGACATCACCTTCACAGCTGGCTGCTGCCACCAGGGCCAAAGCACAAGTCATTGGCAGCAACCGTACTGCTCCCAACATCACAGCCTCCATGCATTCTCACACGTTTCAAGGACAGAATCCCCTACCCAGAGCTGCTGCCACAGGCAGGGCCAAAGTGTGAACAACAGGCAGTGACCCCACTACCTCAGCGTTGGAGCTGACACACATTTATAAGCACCCCAAGGAGAAGATAATCCACCCACAGCTGCTATCTAGGGCCAAAGCACGTGTTCCAGCTGCCTGCCTATGGCTGCTACCATTGAAAGCTACGCTGTCATGCCTAGTAGCAGGGCTACAGCACAGCCACTGTGCCTCCACTCAAGCATTTTACCAGGAGCCTGATGATTACCCTGCCCCTGCCTATCACAGCCTGCACACACCACTGGGGACCTGAGGACAGGTCCGTACACTCCAGCTCCATACCCTCCTGTGCTCAAACATGCTGTCTGGGGGCCCAGGGATCACCCAACTTTGTCCACCTCACCACTGGCACCTGAGCATTCCTTTCAGTGACCTAAAGTTGGGCCCATCCAACCTGGCACTGGCACTATTGCTGGCATCCACCCATATGTGCCACCTGCAAGCCTGGGAGCTGGCTCATGCAATCCATAGCAGACATTGCCAACACCAGTGTGGACCAATGGGAACCAGAGGATTGTTCTACCATTGCTACTGCCATCATTCATGCCATGCTTGCTCCCAAGGGGCCTGAGGACCCGCCTGACTGCCTGGCTCACTGCTGTCAGTACCAGCTCCCAAGAAAGCTTCCTGGAGGCCCCGAAATCAGCCTCCCTGGACTCACTAACACCAGTGCCAGTGTGTGTCACATTAGGACCCAAGAACCGGCATGTTCAGTGTACTGCTGCCACCACTGGAGCCTGAGGACTGACTCAACTTGCATTCCTGTCACCAGAAAAACTTTACCACAGCCTCCACTGATAAACACAGATGAAGCCACTGAGAAAACCACAGATGCCACTGATGCTGTTCACAGCTGAAGAAATCACAGAGAAACTACATACTGCATACACTTAGAATTAAAGCCAAAGTGGGCCAGGCGCTGTGGCTCACACCTGTAATCCCAGCACTTTGGGAGGCCAAAGTGGGTGGATCACCTGAGGTTGTGAGTTTGAGACCAGCCTGGCCAACCTAGAGAAACCCCAGCTCTACTAAAAATACAAAAAGTATCTGGGTGTGGTGGCGCACACCTGTAATCCCAGCTACTTGGGAGACTGAGGCAGGAGAATCGCTTGCATCTAGGAGGCGGAGGTGAGCTGAGCTGAGATTGTGCCACTGTACTTCAGCCTAGGTGACAGAATGAGACTATCTCAAAAAAAAAAAAAAAAAAAATTAAAGCCAAAGTGTACTAGCCAACCAACATCATAGATACACCTTCAGGAAAAATGCCTTACCTATGAAAGCAAACTTAAAAATTGGAAGAAGCAACTATTACACCAGATGTACAGATATCAACATAAGTGCACAAAAAAACATGAAAAAGCAAGGAAATATGATACCTCCAAAGGAACACAATAGTTCTGCAGCAACAGATTCCAGTGAAAAAGAAATGAATAACATCCTGGAGAAATAATTTAAAATAACGATATTAAAGAAGTTCATGAGATACAAAAGGATGTAGATAACACAAAAAACTAGAAAAACAATTCAGAATATAAATGAAATATTTACCAAAGATATAGTTATAATAAAAAAGAACCAAAGAGAAATACTGAAACTGAATAATTTATTGAAGGAAATGCAACATATATTTGAAAACTTTGGCAATAGTCTATATCAAGCAGAAGAAAGAATTTCAGAACTCAAACACAGGTCTTCTGAAATAGCACAGTCAGACAAAAGTAAGGAAGAATAAAACAGAATGAATAAAGTCTCTGTGACATATGGGACACCATAAAGTGACCAAATATTTGAAATTTTGGTATCCCAGAAGTTGAAGAGTAAACAAAATGGATAAAAAACTTAATTAACCAAATAATAACTGAAAATTCCCAAGCCTAGCAAGACATTGAGACATCCAGACATAAGAAGCTCAAGAATCCCTAAATACACACAATTCAAAAATACCTTCTTTATGGCACGTTATAGTGACAGTCAAAAGTCAAGAAAAACAATATAATCCTAAAAACAGCAAGAGAAAAGTGTCTAGCCACTCATAAGGGAACCCCCAACAGACTAACAGTGAATTTCTTAGCAGAAACCTTATAAACCAGGAGAGACTGGGATGATATATCGAAAGTGCTGAAAGAAAAAATAATTTTACCAGTCAAGGATACTTACTATACTCAGTGAAGATAGCAAAGATACCCTTCATAAATGAAAATGAAGTAATATCTTTCTCAGGCAAGCAAAAGCTGAGAAAATTCATCACCACTAGACCCGTTCAACAAAAAATGGTTAAGGGAATCCTACACATACAAGTGAAAGGATGATATCTAACTTCATAAAAACACATGAAAATATTCAATCCACTGATAAGGCAAACCTACAAATAGGGAAAAGAAAAAACTCAAATGTTACCACTACAGAAAACCACCAAACCACAATGATACATAATAAGAGAGAAAGAAAAGGACAAAGGATATACAAAACAACCACAATTCAGTTAACAAAATGACAGAAATAAGCCCTCACATATCAATAATCACCTTGAATACAAACGAATTGAACTTTCCACTTAAAAGATATAAAAAAGGATTTTTTTTTAAATGACCCAACTATATGCTGGCTACAGGAAACTCATCTTATCTGTAAAGGTACATATAGACTGAAAGTAAAGGAATGTAAAACGATATTCTATGGAAATGGAAACGGAAACCAAAATTGAGCAGAAGTAGCTATATATTAAGTATACTTTAAAACATACTTTAAGTCAGAAACAGTAATAAGAGACAAAAAAGTCATTATATAATGATAAAGGGATTAATTCAGTAAGAGGATATAAAAATTCTAAACATATATCAACCCAACACTAAAATACCCAGCTATTTAAAGCAAATATTATTAAGTTGAAAAGGATAGACTCCAATACTATAATGGTTGGATACTCTAACATCCCACTTTCAGTAGAAATCAGGTCACCTAGACAGGAAATTAACAAAGATATATCGGATTTAAACTGTGCTTTAGAACAAATGGACCTCAAAGACATTTACAGAACAGTTTATCCAACAGGTACAGAATACACAATCTTCTCGTCAATACATGAAACATTCTCTAGGACAGATTACATGTTGAAACTCGAAACAATCTCAAAAAATAACAAAAAGTTGAAATCATATCAAGTATCTGTTCAGACAGTGGAATAAATCAAAATCAATAACATGATGAACTTTGAAAACTGAAAAAAAAAATACATGAAAATTAAACAACGTGAAAATCAAAACACAACACACCAAAATCTATGGGATACAATAAATGCAATTCTAAGAGGGAATTTTATACCAATTAGCATCTACATCAAAAAAGTAGAAAGATTTCAAATAGACAATCTAATGATGTACCTCGACGAACTAGGAAAGCAATATTAAACCAAATTCAAAATTGGTAGAAGAGAAAAAATGATGAAGATCAGAGCAGAATTAAATAAAATGGAGACTAAAAAAGTTACAAAGGGTCAGTGAAACAAAAAGTTGTGTTTTTGAGAAGATAAAATCAATAAACTGCTAGCAGACTAACAAAGAAAATAAGAGCAAAGACTCAAATTTTTAAAAATCAGAAAAGCAAAATCAGGACGCATTGCAACTGGTACCATAGAAATACAAAATATCATCAGAGACTTATGAACAAGTATACATTAACAAACTAGAAGATGTACAGGAAATGCATACACTCCAACATATCAATATTGAATTGGGAAGATACAGAAACCTGAACAAACCAATAATCAGAGTAATCAGATTGAATCAGCAATAAAAAGACTCCCAACAAAGAAAAGTCCAGGACTGATAGGTTCACTGAAGAATTCTATCAACCTTACAAAGAATTAACACCAATTCTCCCTATTCAAAAAAAAAAAAAAAAAAAAAAAAAATGGAGAGGAGAGAATTCTCCCTATTCATTCTATGAGACTAGTATTACCCTGGTATCAAAACCAGACAAAGATGCAATGAAAAAAAGAAAAATACAAGCCAACATCTCTGTTGGACACAGACACAAAAATCTTCAACAAAATACTAGCAAACTGAATGCAACAGTATATCAAAAAGATAGTACACCATGATCAAACAGGATTTATCCCAGGGATGCAAAGATGTTTTGACATACACAGATCACAAAATGTAATACGTCACATCAGTAGAACAAAGGACAAAAACCACATGATCATCTCCATAGACGTAGAAAAAGAATTTGATGAAATTCAACATTTCTTCATGATGAAAACTCTTAACAAACAAGGCACAGAAGGAAATATCTAACCTAATAAAAGCTGTATATGACAAACCCATAGATCATATTACACTGAATGGGGAAAAGCTAAAAATCTTTCCTCTAAAAACAGAAACTAGATAAGGATACACACTTTCACTACTCTTATTCAGCATACTACTGGAATTCCTGGACAGAGCAATCAGGCAAGAGAAAGCAATAAAAAGCATGCAAATTAGAAACAAAGGAATTAAATTGTCCTTCACAGATGACATGATGTTACATCTAGAAAAACTTAAAAACTCCAACAACAAACTTTTAGATCTGATAATTAAATTCTCTAATGTTGCAGGATATAAAACCAACATACAAAAATGAGTAGCATTTCTATACACCAATAATGAACTGAGAAAGTTCATATAGCTGAGAAAGAAACCAAGAAGGCAATTCCATTTACAAATCTACCAAAAAAACATAACCTTTCCTAGTAATATATTTAACCAATGAGATGAAAGAGTTCTACAAGTAAAACTGTAATACAAACTGCAGATGAAAAAAATTGAAGAGGATGCAAACAAATGGAAAGACATCTCATGTTTATAGATTGGAATAATTAATATCATTAAAATGACTATACTGCCCAAAGCAATCTACAGATTCAAAACAATCCCTATCAAAATATCAATGCCATTTTTCTCAGAAATAGAAAAGCAATTCTAAAATTCATGTAGAATCAAAAAAGAGCCTAAGTAGCCAAGGTATTTCTGAGCCAAATGAATAAAGGCATCACACTACCTGACTTTGAAATATATTTCAAGACTATAGTAACCAAAACAGCATGGTATACATCAATGGAACAGAATAGAGAACCCAGAAATAAACCTATGTATTTACAGCCAATTGATTTTTAACAAAGTCAGTGAAAACATACACTAGGGAAAGAACATGGTCTTCAATAAATGGTGCTGGGAAAATTGGATATCCATAGGCAGAAGAAGGAAACTGGACTCCTGTCTTTCACCATATACAAAAATCAACTCAAGATAGATTAATGACTTAAAAGTGAGACACTGGACACAGTGTCTTGAAAGTTTTGAAAGTAAGACTCAAAACTATAAAAATACTAGAAGAAAACATAGGGGAGACACTTCAGGACATTATTCTGGGCAAATTTTATGAAAAAGGCGATGACTAAGGAAACAATCAACGGAGTGAAGAGACAATCTACAAAATGGGCAAAAATATTTGCAAACTATGAATCTGACCATGGATTAATATCCAGAATATATAAGGAACTCAAACACCATGACAGCAAAAAACAAAACAAAAAAACAAAAACCCACAAATAATCTAGCCGATTTAAAAATCAGTAAAAGATCTAAATAGAGATTTCTCAAATGAAGACACACAAATGGCCAATAAGTGCATGAGAACATGCTCAACATCACTAACCATTAGGGAAAGGCAAATCAAAACCAAAGTGAGACACCACCTCAGCCTGGTTAAAATGTCTATCATAAAAAAATAAACAAAATAAGAAGTGCTGGCAAGGATGCAGAGAAAGGGGAACTCTTATATACTATTGATGGGAATACAAAACAGTACACTTACGGGCAACAGTATGGAGGTTTCTCAATAAATTAAAAATAGAACTATCATATCATCCAACAATCCTACTAGTGTGTATATATCCAAAGAAAATGAAATCTGTATGTTGAAGAGATATCTGCAGTCCCATGTTCATTGCAGCATTATTCACACTAACCAAGCTATGGAATCAACATAAGTGTCCATCAGTGGCTGACTGGATAAAGAAAATGTTGTATATGTACATAGTGGAATACTATTCAACCATAAAAAAGATGAAATCCTGTTATTTATAAAAACATGAATGAAACTAGAAAACAATTACGCTAATGAAATAAGCCAAGCACAGAAGGACACATCTTATATGATCTCACTCATGCGTAGAATCTAAAAAAATATTGATCTCATAGAAACATACAAAAGAACAGTTGTTACCCGAGACTGGTGAGTATAGGTGAGGAGAGCGAAAGAAAGAGAAGTTGGTCAATGAGTACAAAGTTACAGTTAGACAGGAGAAATAAATTCTGGTGTGCTATTGCACAACAGTGATGATAGTGGACAATATTGTATGGTACACTTCAAAGTAACTTGAAGAGAGGATTTTAAATGTTCTTTTTTTTTTTTTGAGACGGAGTCTTGCTTTGTCTCCAGGCTGGAGTACAGTGCTGCAATCTCGACTCACTGCAACCTCTGCCTCCTGGGTTCAAGGGATTCTCTTGCCTCAACCTCCCGAGTAGCTGGGACTATAGGCGTGCACCACCACACCCAGCCAATTTTTGTATTTTTAGTAGAGACGGAGTTACACCATGTTGGCCAGGATGGTCTCGTTCTCTTGACCTCATGATACCCCTGCCTCAGTTAAGTATTCTTACTACAAAGAAATGCCAGGCATTTGAGATGATCAATATGCTAACCATTCTGATTTGATCATTCCATAATGCACACCAAGCATCACATTACATCTCGTAAATATATATAATTATTATATGACAATGAAAAACAAAATAAAACTTATTACAAAAAAGGAATGATTTGACCACCGACCCCGTCCCCGACTTATTTCTCCTGGTGCCTTATGCCTGGGTTATCTCCTCTCCTGCTGGTGTTGGTTGTTTCTAGCAGCTGTGGCTGCTGCAGCTGGAGGTGGGCTTGCCTGGGCAGAGAAGGAAATATCCATAGGCATCCCTGGAGGCAGGATCTGACTTCCTCCAGAGGTTCCAGAAGCTGGACACTGAGCTACAATTCACTGTCCTAATATCCCCCACTGGGAACCAGCTGGAGAGGTAGCGTGTACACCCTTCTATCCCAGATAGCCCTCTCTCCATTCTGTCAACTTTCTCTTATTCCAGCCCTCTGACATCTTCTCTTTAGATGCCCTGGGAGCAAACCACTTCAAAGAGACTCCAGGGAGAAGGAAGACATCCACACTACATTGATTAATTGGCTTTAAATGAAAAATAACAAATCACTATCCTTAAAGTGAACTTACATAGGTAAGTCTTATCTTAACAACAACAGAAAAAGATTTACTTCTTTTCTCAGTCAAATGAAGACTGACTTCCTCATTTTCTCAAAGGGACCATGAGTTAAAAGTGATTTGAGCAAAGGATGGGAGCAAATATTTACTGATTTCCCACTCTGTGCCAGACATTGTGTTAGGCTCTTATGTAATCCCATCCCATGGGCTGTGTGTTTTTCCCTCCAGTTTTTGGGTGAGGAAACTGAGGCCCAGAGAGGCTCAATGACTTGCCCTTGTTCATCCAGATAGTGATTGAGGGAGAAGGAATTAAGACTTTGCTGGGCTTGGCTCCAAAACAAAGTCTGTTTCCAGGCCATTATGCTGTAGATCTCTGGGACAGGATGATCTACAGGGCAGACCTGGCAAAATAAATAGGTTACATTGTAAACATCAGACAAGTCAGATATTTGTCAAAGCAAACAAATGCTAATGTGAGGTGAAACAGGAGAGATCCTCCCGTCTCTGGACCTCGGTACTACCCTTGAGTGAACAAAGTAATTATTGGTTGAGGCAAAATCATGGCATCTGTATAACTCATTAGCTCTTATTTGTTTAAAGTCTGATGGTGTATGACAAAAGAATTTGTTCCAGATGTCAAATCAGCACAAGAGAGCTTAACAGCCTGTGTTAGGAAAGCTCTAATGTAGAAGACTCAGGAGGCCGCCGAGGCATAAAGAGCAGCTGGTCAAAACCGGTAGAACCTCTCGGCGAGTCCCCACCTCTGGTCCAGGGAAATCTCCACATCCCACTCCCCAATCCACGTTCTGTCCCTCCTCGGCCATCAGTTATCTGCCTATGACTCTGAATGTTAATGCTTTTTCCATTCTCTGAAGTTACAGTATTTAAAAGGGTTATTGAGATACATACTCTTTGGAGTTTGATGCTGGAAAAACGTCTTATCTGAAAAATATATATATAGGTGAGGACTGAGCTCTGATTTTTTTCTTGCCCAAATTCCTATCTAAGGGGTCTGGGTAGTCAGGCCCTACAAACCATAAATTCTCATCAGATAGGTTTTATTTAACCCTGTATTTTGTGACTTACTTTCCAATCTGACTCTGGCATAACATTATGTGACAAAGAAGAAAGTCAAAATACTTTACCTCAAAATACGTTTCTTTGCCATATCTTGAAATGGCCCTGCAAAGCTGTCCTTTGTGGGCAAAAACTTGCATCTGTAAAGTATCTATTAACATAGCTAGATCGTTTTCTTCTAGGCCCTCACCATCCTAAAGACATTAACTAAGAGTCTAGCACCTTTTAACAATCTGAATAGGAAACACTTGTCATCTATTGTCTCTAAGGGCGGCCACTATAAGACTTCAAAAGAACCTTGGTCTCCACAATCTTTTACCTTAACCTGAACGTTTCTTTTCTATGGGTAACAGATCTTTAGACAAACTCAACCAATTGTCAACCAGAAAATGTTTAAATTTTCCTAAAGCCTGGAAGCCCCTGCTTTGAGTTGTCCCGGCTTCCTGAATGTATTCCTTAAACGTATTTGATTGATGTCTTATGCCTCCTAAAAATGTATAAAACCAAGCTGCACTCTGACCACGTTGGACACATGTTCTCAGGACCTCCTGAGGGCTGTGTCACGAGCCATAGTCACTCATATTTGGCTCAGATTAAATCTCTTCAAAAATTTTACAGAGCTTAACTCTTTTCGATGACATACATATGTCTATTTTTTTAATCGCATAAGTTAAATTACCAAATTCAATATGTTTTGCTCATTGCTTGTCAGAAAGCTCAGTGCCCAATTTCCTACTCAAGTGCGAAGTGCTGCATTGCCTAATTTCCTCATAAAATTATATGCTGTATTAGGGTCCCTCAGAGAAACAGGTTGTATATAATCTCTGCCACAGTTATCCGAACTTCGCTGTTGCAAAGGTTTTATTTTAAGAGTTACCACGGTTATCTGAACCTGGCTGTTGCAAAGAATTTATTCTAAGACCTAAACTCTCCATATATATTTGGAGCACTTTGCATTTTTATGCAAATAATTATATAATTATGAAAATTGATTTATGTGTTTATGGAGGCCAGGACATCCAATAATCTGTTATCTATAAGCTGGAGCACCAGGAAAGCTGATGGTATAACTTTCAGTCCAAGGCCAAAGGTCTGAGAACCAGGGCAGGGGTTAGGGGACAGGCTGGTGTAAGTCCTGGAGTCCAAAGACCCACGAATCAGTAGCTCCAACGTCCAAGGGCAGGAAAAGATGGATGTCCCAGCTCCAGAAAAGAAAAATTATTAGCCCTCCCTCAGCCTTTTTGTTCTATTTGGACCCCCAGTGGATTGGATGGTATTCACCCACATTACTCTTCTTTTTGAGATGGAGTTTTGCTCTTGTTGGCCAGGCTGGAGTGCAATGGCATGATCTCAGCTCACTGCAACCTCCACCTCCCGGGTTCAAGCAATTTCCCTGTCTCAGCCTCCCGAGCAACTGGGATTACAGGTGCATGCCACCACGCCCAGCAAATCTTTGTATCTTTAGTAGAGACGGGGTTTCACCATGCTGGCCAGGCTGGTCTTGAACTCCTGACGTCAGGTGATCCACCCGTCTTGACCTCTCAAAGTGCTGGGATTATAGGCGTGAGCCACGGCACTTGGCCTTCACCCACATTACTAAGAGCAGCTCTTCTTCACTCAGTCTACTGATTCAAATGCTAATCTCCTCCAGAAACACCCTCACAGACACCCCCAGAGATAACGTTTTGCTAGTTGTCTGGGTATCCCTTAACCTAGTCAAGTTGACATATAAAATTAACTCTTACATACGCCCACCCTGTTATATGTCTTCTTTTATCACTATTTAAATTTTCCTTTATTATTTGTATGAATTGTTATTCCTTTCATCCCAGTTTATTAATTCCTTAGTAATTATGAACACCTGGCATATTATTTATTTGCAAGTCAGTTTGTTATCTATCTCCCAACTTAAATGTAAAACCCCAAACTATAAAAATCCTGGAAGAAAACCTAAGCAATATCATCCTGGACCTAAGAATGGGCAAATATTTCATGATGAAGACATCAAAAGAAATCACAATGAAAACAAAAATTGACAAGTGGGATCTAATTAAATTAAAGAGCTTCTGTACAGCAAAAGAAACTATTAACATAGTAAACAGACAACCTACAGAATAGGAGACAATATTTGCAAACTACGTATCTGACAAAGATCTAATATCCAGCATCTATAAGGAATTTAAACAAACTTACAAGAGAAAAACAAACCACCCCATTGAAAAGTGGGCAAAGGACATGAATAGACATTTTTCAAAAGAAGACATACATGCAGCCAACAAGCATTTTAAAAAAGCTCAATATCACTGATCATTTGAGAAATGCAAATCAAAACCACAATGAGATACTATCTGACACCAATCAGATTATTAAAATGTAAAAAAAAAAAACAGATGCTGGCAAGGTTGTGGAGAAAAGGGAACACTTATACACTGTTGGTAGAAGTGTAAATTAGTTCAACAATTGTGGAAAGCAGTGTGGCGATTCCTCAAAGAGCTAAAGCAGAACCACCATTCAATTCAGCAATCCCATTACTGGGTATATACCCAGAGGAATATAGATCTTTCTACCATAAAGACACATGCATGCGAATGTTCATTGCAGTGCTATTCACAATGGCAAAGACATGGAATCAACCTAAATGCCCATCAATGACAAATTGGATAAAGAAAATGTGGTATATATACACCAGGGAATACTATGCAGCCATAAAAAAGAATGATATCATGTTATTTGCAGGAACATGGATGAAACTGGAGGCCATTATCCAGGAACAGAAAACCAAACACTGTGCATGTTCTCACTTGTAGGTAGGAGCTTAATGTTGAGAAATCATGAACACAAAGAGGAGAACGACAGACACTGGGGTTTCCCTGAGGGTAGCAGGTGAAAGGAGTAGAAAAGATAGCTATTGGGTACTGAGCTTAATATCCAAGTGATGTAATAATCTGCACAACAAACCCTCAAGACACGAGTTTACCCATGTAACAAACTTTCACATGTACTCCCGAACCAAAAAAAAAATTTTTTTTAAAAGAATTCCCATTAAAAGTATGCAAGGTGGAGACAACCATACACCTCACTTTCATAAGCCTTAGAGGTAAGAAAGGAAAGTCAAGAGGTGGGTAGTATTTGAGCAATCATAATCCTTTCCAATATTCCTCCTTGGGAGATTAGAAAACCATCCAGGCGCAGTGGCTCATGCCTGTAATCCCAGCACTTTGGGAGGCTGAGGTGGGCAGATCACCTGAGGTCAAGAGATCATGACCATCCTGGCCAACATGGTGAAACCCTGTCTCTACTAAAAATATAAAAATTAGCTGGGTGTGGTGGTGTGTGCCTGTAGTCCCAGCTACTGGGGAGGCTGAGGCAGGAAAATCGCTTGAACCCGGGAGGCGGAGGTTGCAGTGAGCCGAGATTGTGCCACTGCTCTCCAGTCTGGGCGACAGAGCAAGACTCCGTCTCAAAAAAAAAAAAGGCCAGGTGTGGTGGCTCAAACTTGTAATCCCAGCACTTTGGGAGGCTGAGGCTGGTGGATCACGAGGTCAGGAGATTGAGGCCAACCTGGCTAACATGGTGAAACCACATCTCTACTAAAAATGCAAAAAATTAGCCTGGCGTGGTGGCAGGCGCCTGTAGTCCCAGCTACTCAGGAGGCTGAGGCAGGAGAATGGCGTGAACCCGGGAAGCGGAGTTTGCAGTGAGCCCAGATTGCGCCACTGCACTCCAGCCTGGGAGACAGAGCAAAACTCTGTCTCAGAAAAAAGAAAAGAAAAGAAAACCATCCATCCATTATTAAACCATTGTAACCTACACACATGCTTGATATCTGTGGCCGTAGAATGATGGTCATTACAGCTTTACTAGTTGCAGCTGCTCAGGATCCTCCTATCTTTTTCTCCCATTACAGTTCATCTAGTTTCCTCCATCTTTTTTTAAATTTTGTCCTTTTTTTTTTTTACTTTCACCATAGCTCTTCTTTGGACTTTGCGTCCTTTCAGCTTGTTGACCTGATTTCCTTGCTTGATGCTGTATTCTCCATGAAGAACTTGGGAGAGAAATTATCCATTCGACCATGCTTACTCTTGAGTGCTGCCTGTAAAACTCCTGCCTTTTTTAACCCAGGAATCCTCTGAGAAGGAAGCTTGATGTGTGTGCAATATTCACAACCCTACCCGCATTGACCTGCACTCACCAAGTCCCTGGGAATCCGAACTTCCCAGTTCTCTCCTTTTTCTGCCTGGGTCCAGCATGGTTGGGTAGGCCCTTTGGCAACTATTAAAGTGTTTCTGGTATTGGTGACAGTGCCATTCATCTGTCACCAGCTTTATGACTTGATTGTATGATTTCCATCTTGTAATTTTTCTTCTTTCTCCATAACTACCTTAATTTGGCCAAAACAGAAGGGATAGTCTATGAACTACAATCCCAGCCTATGAATAACTGATATAAGGGCACCTACATTTTTTCTATGAATAAATAGTTACCTATACTAAAGAAATTAAGACAAGTTTCCAAGACTAGGCTGAACAACCATTCCATGACGAACCCCTAGTTATTGTTTTCTGCTATTGACATGAGCCAAGACTTCAATCTTCTCTTCCCCTTGGATTGGTACAGCTTCAGCCATCATTTCCAAAGCCCTCACTGGCACTTAGAATGTTTAGTAGATCCTCGCTAAAACAAAACAACCTTCTCTAACTTTCCATAGTTATAGGGTGACATGATCCATCCCTCACTAATGTCAAATACGAAATATTGCCCTTGTTGTGTGACACATACAAGCATTGATCCTTCATTTTTGTGCTTTGTTCTCCCTCATCTCTGAGGGCTGTGTTTCTGACAGGAATATGAGATCCTCAAAGACGGAAAATGTTTCTTAACATACTGCATTTTCAAATAACCTAGAGCAGTGCCTCTTACGTGGGGAGTGATTGATAAATATTTGTCATTGGAAATGGATATTCTATTCTATCTTATCTAATCTTATCTTATCTTATCTTATGGCAGAGTCTTGCTATGCCACCCAGGCTGGAGTGCAGTGGCATGATCTCAGCTCACGGCAATCTCTGCCTCCCGAGTTCAAGTGATTCTCCTGCCTCAGCCTCCCTAGTAGCTGGGATTACAGGCGTGCGCCACCATGCCTAGTTAATTTTGTACTTTTAGTAGGGCGGGATTTTGCCATGTTGGTCAGGCTGGTCTCCAACTCCTGACTTCAAGTGACCCACCCGCCTTGGCCTCCCAAAGTGCTGGGATTACAGGTGTGAGTCACCGGGCCTGGCCAATATTCACTTTCAGATTCATTAATTATCTTTGTATCTTTTTGGAGCTGGCACTAAACAGAAGAACGGGACACACATAATTTTATGATAAAGTGTTATCCTAAACTCTACTTGGGTCCACCCACCCAGTGCAGCAAAGCCATCAGGACTGGGCATCAGAATTGCAGCAAGAGAAAGTGAAGCATTTATTCGCAGGGTGCCAAGCAAGGAGACTAGGGCAGCTCGTACTTAAGACCTAAACTCCTGCCTGGCTTACAGGTAAGAAATTTTAAAGGCAAGGATAATTCAAAGATTATCTGATTTGTGATTGGTTAAGGAGGTAAAGCCTTGTCTAAAATTTTGTGGTCTGCAGCAAAGAATGCTAGCTCTGGTCCACAGTGTGACCCCTCCAGATCCCTCAAAAAGAAATTCAGGGGCAAAGGATGGTGGTTAAAGTTCAGTCCTCAGTTTCTCCTTATCTGCATCTATTTGATGGGGGTGTAGGTTTTTGAAAAACAACTCAGGGACACATGTTAAGATGTTTCTTTAGTTTCTATAGGCAACCAAACTCTAACTTCCTTAGCTATTGTTTTAAGCTACTATCTTCTTGCTGGTTGCTCACTTAATTTTTAAGGTTAGCTAGGTGCCTGGAATTTCCCTTGGGGAACTCAAGGTTTTCCTTTATTTTTATGGTTGGGAGTGAGGGGTGCCCAATGGCCCCCTAAGAGAGGATCTCTGCTCTGCCTCAAGTGGAACCCCTCTAAGCAGTCACCCCAAAATTCTAGAGCAGTGGTCCCCCATCATTTTGGCACTATGGACTGGTTTTGTCAAAGACAGTATTTCTATGAGGGGTAAGGATGGTTTGGGAATAATTCAAGTGCATTATGATTACTGTGCACTTTATTTCTAGTATTAAAACATTGTAATTTGTAACAAAATAATTATACAACTCGCCATCATGTGGAATCAGTGGGAGCTGTAAGTTCATTTTCCTCCCATCTGGGGGTGATGGGAGACAGTGACAGATCATCAGGCATTAGATTCTCATAAGGAGCTTGCAACCTAGATCCCTCCTGTGCACAGTTCACAATAGGGTTCATGCTCCTGTGAGAATCTAATGTCACCACTGATCTGACAGGAGGCGGAGCTCAGGCAGTAATGAGAGTGGTGTGGAGCAGCTGAAAATATAGATGAAGCTTCCCTTGCCTGCCATTCACTTCCTGCTGTGCAGCCTGGTTCCTAACAGGCCATGGAGGACTGGTTGCAGTCTACGGCCCGGGGACTGGAGACCCCTGTATTAGAGGATTCCATGGCTTTCAGTTTCAGTCTTGTCGGAGCTGCCTGCATTATTATATCTTCCCAGCCCAGGCATTCACTGATAGAAGAAGATGTTGCCCTCCAGCTAGGTCTGCTCAATACCTATTGTTGAACTGAAGTGGTTTGTGTAACTGACTTCCAGCCTGTCTCCATCAGCTCAAATGCTCACACACGTTTTCCAACCCTAGAGCCTTTTTATTTTCCCTTTCACACCTCCCCCGCTCCTCTTCAATTCTCCAAGCACAGTTATCTGAACTTGACTGTTGCAAAGATTTTATTCTGTGTCTTCAGGATCTCTGTGCTGTTTCAATCAGTCTGAACTTCCCTTGTCCAAGGCTGACCCTCCCTGCTCTCCAACCCCTCCTCTGAATTCTCTTCCCTTAACTCCTTCCTTTGCCAATACTGCGCATTTCTCAGCCAGGTCAGGCTAAGTGCTATATAGCACACAAGCCCCAAGACTCAGTGGCTTAAACCCAGATCACAGTCCATAAGTGTTCATGGGGTTGTCGATGGAAAGAGTCAAACTCTAAAATATTTGAAGAGATCTCTTCTGAGCCAATTGTGACAGACCATTGGCCTGTTGACAGTCCTCAGAAGATCCTCAGAACATGTCCCCAAGGTGACTGGGCCACAACTAGGTTTTTTTTTGTATTTTAGGGAGATAAGGCATCAATCAATACACAGAAGACATACATTGATTCAGTCCAGAAAGGCTGAACAAATGGAGGTGGGGGCTTCCGAGTTGCAAGTAGATTCAAAGATTTTTGGATTGCCAGTGGGTTGAAAGAGTTGTTGTCAACAGAAAGAAATGTCTGGGTTAGGGTTATAGTAAGGGGTTGTGGAGACTGAAGTTTTAAGATGTAGATGAAGCCTCCAGGTAGCCGGCTTCAGAGAGAATAGATTGCAAATGTTTATCAGACTGAAAGAGGCTGTTTTATCAGTAATTCTAAAAGGGAGGAGGGTATAATGGGGTACAGCTGGCTCCCCCTTCCCATCATGCCCTGAACTTGGGAATGCCCTTGTTGGAGAGGAGGGTTCCATTCAGATGGTTCGGGGAAGACCTTAGAATTGTGTGTGTGTGTGTGTGTGTGTGTGTGTTTTCGTTTACAGGGTCATTCAAGGACCCACACTCTTCTATCCCCTAGGACCCCAGAGTTCCCTACTGGATATTCTGCAGTTGGCTAGAGATCTGAGGGTTAGAGAGGTATGGAGTGTGCATCATTCTGTTCAGATCCCATTGTTCAGAACTCAGCCACAGGCACCTTCCATTACAAGGGAAGCTGGGAGGGTTGTCTTGCTCCGTGCCCTGGAGGAAAAGAAAGTGAACATGGAGCAATCTTTGCCACAATTAAAGTCACAGGAGATATTGAACAATACCTTACACATTTTTTTTTTTTGCAAATCCTGGGATTATTGTGTGGTTAGAGGGACTAGGCTATAGGAAAGAATGGGGTGCACTTAATATTGGAAAGTCAGTTACTTCACAGTTGTAGTGGGTTTATTAGCAGAGATTAACCAAAAGATTCAAGTCTTTTGATGATACTCATAGCATTATTTATGCTGTATCATGCACCGTTTTCTTTGCTTGTTTGTGCTTGTTTTTGTTTTGTTTTTCAAGACGGAGTCTTGCTCTGTTGCCCAGGCTGGGGTGCAGTGGTGCCATCTCGGCTCACTGCAGCCTCCACTTTCTGGGTTCAAGTGATTTTCCTGCCTCAGCCTCCTGAGTAACTGTGATTACAGGCACGCACCACCCCCTCCCCCTGGCTAATTTTTGTAGTTTTACTAGAGATAGGGTTTCACCATGTTGGCCAGGCTGGTCTCGAACTCCTGACCTCAGGTGATCCACCTGCCTTGGCCTCCCAAAGTGCTGGAATTACAGGAATGAGCCACCATGCCCAGCCCCTGCACTGTTTTCTAGGCCCTTAAATATTATTCACGTCCCAACATTTCTGTGAGATAGGTACTACTATTGTTCCCATTTTACAGATGAGCAAACCAAGAAAGAGAGAGAGAGGTAACTTTCTCAACATCAAGCAGCTAATAAATGGCAGAGCTGAGATTTGAACCCAGTCGGTCTGCTTGCCTAGGATCTATGGATATGGCAATTGTGCCTGTTCACACCTGGGATGTTCTCCCCTAAAATGGGATGTAGTTAGCCAAGGTATTTCCTTGGAGGCTAAAATACATGCGTGAAGATGTGAGTGTCCCATCCGCAAGCACTGAGATATGCTATATTTTTACAGCCCACATGTAGGAGGAGTCTGTTCTCCTACTTTTCCGTCTCTTTATTTTTAAAATTTATATTATTTATATTTTGAAAATAGAGATGGAGTCTCACTGTGTTGCTCAGGCTGGTCTCGAACTCCTGGGCTCAAGTGATTTTCCCATCTTGGCCTCTCAAAGTGCTGGCATTACAGGCGTGAGCCTTTAATTAACTTCATTTAATTGAGATGAAAGGTGTTAGCCTTTTCAATCTTTTTCTCACACAAATGGTTACAAAGGACACAAGTTGTTTAGCAGTTTGCCTTTTAAATTATATCCGTTGACCCTGAGGGCTATAAAAGAGGAATCAGAATGCATCACCTTCCAATTTCTGTGCTTCTTCTCCATCTCAGCATTTCAATGATAAGAGCTGTTTAATGAGCACCTACTATGTGCCAGTTATTTTTTCGGGTACCAAGGATTGGAGAAGGTGGAGGCAACATGACAACTAAATGCAATGCATGCTCCTGGATGGCATTTTGGATCCTCAAGGAAAAGAGGCATCATGGAGCAATAAACCAAGTATATCAAATGCCTACCCCTGTGCGGTTGATAGGTAATTACCTCGTATGATGTCAGCTGCTTATGAGTGTCTCAAAGAAAACAGATAGCCAGGGGCATCCTTTCCTAAGGATATTTAGGCTAAGACATGAATGGCACAAGACAATACGCCCTTTTAAAATGTGGGGTGGGAGGTTGGGTGTGGTGGCTCACACTTGTAATCCTAGCACTTTGGGAGGCCAAGGCAGGAGGATCGCTTGATGCCAGGGGTTTGAGACCAGCCTGGGGTAACACAGGGAGACCCCATCTCTACAAAAAAATAAATAAATAAAAAATTTATCCAGATGTGTGGTAAACGCCTACAGTTCCAGCTACTTGAGGGGCTAAGGTGTGAGGATCACTGGATCCAGCGAGGTTGAGGCGGCAGTGAGTCATGATTGCCCCAGTATGCTTTAGATTGGGTGACAGAGCAAGACTCTGTATTAAAAAAAAGTGGGGTGAGACAATTCAGGAAGGTGGAATAGCATGTTCAAAAACTCTGAGCCAACAAGTTATTCTCTGTTGATAATTATACCATTTTCTTTTTCTTTACATTTTCCACTTTTTTTAATGTGTGTGAGATAGAGTCTTACTCTGTTGCCTAGGCTGGAGTGCAGTGGTGTGATCTTGGCTGACTGCAAGTTCTGCTTCCTGGGTTCAAGTGATTCCCCTGCCTCAGCCTCCCGAGTAGCTGCGAGTACAGGCACACACCACCACGCCCAGCTAATTTTTGTAGTTTTAGTAGAGATAGGGTTTCACCATGTCGGCCAGGCTGGTCTCGAACTTCTGACCTCAGGTGATCCATCCGCCTCAGCCTCCCAAAGTGCTGGATTACAGGTGTGAGCCACTGCGCCCAGCCCATTTTTCACATTTTTAACATTTATATTCTGCTATTTAAATATGCTGTATTTTGAAATTATTACAAATGTATAGAAGATTTACAAGTACAGTTCAAGTTATTTCCATATCTGTTTCATCCCTATTTCCCAGTCATTACCATCTTATTGCATTTTTACGTATCTTCCTCCATCTGTTGTCCCCACTCTCCCTCCCTTGCTATTATTTTCTCTCTTTTCCCGCGCGCGCGTGCGCACACATACACACACACACATACACACACACACACACACACACACACACATCTTTTCCTTCACCACTTGAGAGCTAGCTGTGGGAACAGTATACCTTCACTTGTAAATACTCCCGTGTGCATTCCCTAAAACAAAGATCTCTCATCATGCAAGCTTCCAAGTCAAGTAGTCGACATTTTCACAACGCTCCCATCCAAACCATTTAGAGCCCATTCAAATTTTACCAACTCTCTCAGTGATGTCTCTTTTTCCCTTGGGGTCCAAGATGCCATCCAGGAAAATGTATTGCATCTATTCTGTTTGTCATGTCTCCTAGTGTCCCCCAACCTGGACCAATTCCTTAATCATTTTTGTCACTTATGTCCCCAATAATTTTAAAGAATACAAGCCTCCTATGCTGTGGGATGACGCTGAGTGTGGGTCCATCTGATGTCTCTCTGTGACCAGACTCAGATCATGGATTCCTGGTAGGATGTCACTGACATAATACTGTGTTCTTCTCTGCATCAGGAGTGCACGACGTCAGCCGGGCGTGGTGGCTCATGCCTGTAATCCCAGCACTTTGGGAGGCCGAAGCGGGTGGATGACCTGAGGTCAGGAGTTCGAGACCAGCCTGGCCAACATGGTGAAACCCCATCTCTACCAGAAATACAAAAATTAGCCAGGCGTGGTGGCACACTCCTATAATCCCAGCTACTTGGGAGGCTTAGGCAGGAGAATTGCTTGAGCTCGGGAGGCAGAGGTTGCAGTGAGCCAAGATCATGCCACTGTACTCCAGACTGGCTGACAGAGCAAGAATCTATCTCACAACAACAACAACAACAACAACAACAACAACAAAGGAGTACACAATGTCAATCTGTACCACCCACCGCTGGTGACACTAATGTCCAGTTACCTGGACATGCTGGAATCTCCTTGTTTTCTTCACCAGAAAGACATTAGTTTTTCTCTTGGAATTGGTTACTGTTTTGTGGGGGCATATTCTGAGATCATGCCAGCATCCTGTACATCATCAACCTACCATCCACCTGCCTTAGCATGCCTGAATCCGTGACCACAGGTCCACTATGGCCAAAGGCCACTACAATGGTTGCCAAATGGTGATTTTCCATTTCCTTCCTTCCTTCCTTCCTTCCTTCCTTCCTTCCTTCCTTCCTTCCTTCCTTCCTTCCTTCCTTCCTTTCTTTCTTTCTTTCTTTCTTTCTTTCTTTCTTTCTTTCTTTCTTTCTTTCTTTCTTTCTTTCTTTCTTTTTTTGAGACACGGAGTCTCACTCTATCACCCAGGCTTGAGTGCAGTGGTGTGATCTAAGCTTACTGCAACCTCCACCTCCCAGGTTCAAGAGATTCTTCTGCCTCACTCTCCCAAGTAGCTGGGATTACAGGCGCCCACCACCACACCCAACTAATTTTTGTATTTTTAGTGGAGATGGGGTTTTGCCATTTCGGCCAGCCTGGTCTCGAACTCCTGACCTCAGGTGATCTGCCTGCCTCGGCCTCCCAAAGTGCTGGGATTACAGGCTTGAGCCACCGCGCCCGGCCTATTTTCTATTTTCATAAGTTCTGTTACATTTATTAGCTGAACTTTTACTATAAGGAAGAGCTTTCATGTCTCTATTTATTTATGTCAGAATGAACCCAGAGAGTCTTATTTTATTGAATGGATTATAATCTAGAACACTTCCTGTTTTGAAACCACTTTTTTTTCTTTTTTAGTTTAGTCCTAAAGTTAAATTGATTGAATGTTTACAGCCAGTCTGTTTACCATAATTTTAGCGTTCATTTCTTGGCTGGCTGAAGTTTATCATCTAGTATTTCTTTAACAGGACCCTATGGGATTTACATTCTCTAAATTCTTAGCCACCTTAAAATGGTCTTCTTATATTTCCTGTAACAGCTTTATTGAGTTATAATTCACATACCATGCAATCCATCCATTTAAATTGTACAATTCAATGCTTTTTAGTATATCCACAGAGTTGTCCAACTATCAACACATTTTTAGGACTTTTTTAATCACTTCTAAAAAGAACCCCTTACCCATAAGCAGTCACTCCTCATTTGCCCCAGCCTTCATCTCCCCCCACCCAAATCTAGGTAACAACTAATGTACGGTAACAACTAATGTACCGTATGTACTTTCTGTTTCTATAGATTTGCCTATTCTGGACATTTCATGTAAATGGAATCATACAATATGTGGTCTTTTTGACTGACTTCTTTCACGTAGCACGTTTTCAAGTTTCACAAATGTGGTAGCATGTATCAGTACTTCATTTATTTGTATGTTAAATAATATTCCATTTGACGGATACACCACAGTTTATTTGTCCAAAATGTGTATAAACATTTGGGTTATTTCTACCTTTTTGATTATGGTAAGTAAGGTGGTAGAAACATTTGTGTACAAGTTGTTGTGTGGACACACACTTTCATTTGTCCTGGATACATACCTTGCAGTGGAAGTGCTGGGTCATATGGCAATTCTGTGATGAACATTTTGAGTATCAACCAAACTGTTTTCCAGAGTGGTTGCACCAGTTTACATTCTTACCAGCAATGCACAAGATTCCATTCTCTCCCCATCCTTACCAACACTTATTATTACCTCTCTCTCTATTTTTTATTGTAGGCATTCTAGTGGATATAAAACGCCATTTCATTGTGGTTTTGATTTGCTTTTCCCTGGTGGCCACTGAAGTTAAGTATCTTTTTATTTTTCTACTGCCTATTTGTATATTTTCTTTTTCTCTATTTATTTATTGAGACTGAGTCCTGCTCTGTCACCTAGGCTGGAGTGTAGTGGCATGAACACGGCTCACTGCAGTCTCAATCTCCTGGGCTCAAGCAATCCTCCCACCTCAGACTCCCAAGTAGCTGGGGCCACGGGCATGTGCCACCATGGTCAACCTTGTATATTTTCTCTGGAGAATGGTCTATTTCAATCTTTTGCCCATTTTTAAATTGGGTTATTCCCTCTTACTATTCTGTTGTAAGAGTTCTTTACATATTCTAGATACAATTATTTTGTTAGATATATGATCTGCAAATATTTTTTCCAATTTGTGGGTTGCCTTTTAACCTTCTTGACCGTGTCGTTTGAAGCACAAACATATTTAATTTGGGTGAAGTCGATTTACCTGTTTTTCCTTTTGTTTCTTGGGTTTTTGGTGTCATATATACAAAATTATTGCCTGATCCAAGTTACGAAGACTTATGCCTGTGTTTTCCTCTAGGAGTTTTGTAATTTTAGCTCTTAACATTTAATCTTTCGATGCATTTTGAATCAATTTTTTGTACACACTGTGAGGTAGGGGTCCAACTTCATTTTTAATGTGTGGATATTCTATTTCTTCAGAAAATTTGTTTAAAAAATAGTTCTGGCACACTTGTCAAAAATCAATTAACTGTAAACTTGAAGGTTTGTTTCTGGACTTTCAATTCTATTACATTAATCTAAATGTCTGTTCTTATGACAGTGCTAAAATGGTTTTCTTTTGCCTTTATGCTTTAGCAAAAGTTGTGCTGGGTTTAAAATGATTGGGTCACTATTTCTTATCTTGAAGATATTTGGTATAGCCTCACTGTCTCTAGCACTGAACACAGAGAAGCAAACCTGAGGCCTATCCTGTGATTTTTATGCAGAGGACCTACTTGATATTTTGATTCAATGACCAAGGAATTATTTTTTAATCCACAATGTTTACTATTTCTGTTTGTTTTTTTTTTTTTAATTGGGTGATTGGGATGTGGGTATCAGAACCTGGAATTGCGAACAGTTATATCCTTTGATAGTCCCTTTTGAGAACCATTTTTTTGTTGTTGTTTGTATGTTTGTTTTCTTTTGTTTCTGAGACAGGATCTTGCTCTGTCACCCAGGCTGGAGTACAGTGACAGAATCATAGCTCACTGCAGCCTTGCGCTTCTGGGCTCAGGCGATCCTTCTGCCTCAGCCTCCTGAGTAGCTGGGACTACAGATATGCACCACCACACCTGGCTAATATTTTTTTTTAATTTTTGCTTTTGTAGAGACAAGGTCTCACTATGTTGTCCAGGCTGCTCTCAAACTCCTGGCCTCAGGCGATCCTCCCATCTCAGCCTCCCAAAGTACTAGGATTACAGGCATGAGCCACCATGCCTGGCCATGTTTACTATTTCTTAGGAAATATTTTGGTGCTGATAGTTGCATGCCAGCTTTCCTGAGAGCCATGGTTTGCTGTTTTTATTACGTAGACTGAAACTTTTTTATGGAAAATTTTCTCATAGTAAATCTCAAAATATATATTTTTTGTTT
Source organism: Theropithecus gelada (assembly GCF_003255815.1). Classification (NCBI taxonomy): domain Eukaryota; kingdom Metazoa; phylum Chordata; class Mammalia; order Primates; family Cercopithecidae; genus Theropithecus; species Theropithecus gelada. The sequence continues at coordinate 6,911,817 of NC_037670.1, read as the reverse complement.
TGTTATTTTAATCTTTTTCTTGGGGACAACAATTATGACATGTTGGAACTTTTTTTTTTTACTTTATTCTCCCCATAGATAGATACATGATAAATAGATACAGATTATATAGATACTCTATATATACATATATGAAATAGGTGTATAGGTGTTTGTTTGTTAGAGACAGGGTCTTTCTCTGTTGCCCAGGCTTCTCAACCTCCCCAGGCTTAGGTGATCCTCCCACCTCAGCCTCCTGAGTAGCTGGGGCTACAGGCACGCACCACCACGCCTGGCTAATTTTTTTGTAGAGACAGGATCTTGCCATATTGCCCAGGCTGGTCTTGAAGTGATCCACGTACCTTGGCCTCCTAAAGTGCCAGGATTACAGGCGTGAGCCGCTGCACCCAGCTATTTTGCTTGCTTCTCTCAACTCTTTTCTTCATAATAATTCCTGTGCTCTCAGCTATGCTAATTCTTCTTTGTCCTTCCTTTACCACAGTTTGTGTTTCTCAGTAGCTTTATCTTTCTCTTCTTCCTGCTTGTTCACTTATTTCTTCCAGCTAACATTTCATCTCTGTTGTCTTGCCATGTCTTCTCTGCATGCTGCTATTTCTGCTTGAGCTCTAGTTTCATAAATGCCTCATTAAGCTTTTCTTTACTGAATGAAAGGCTGGTGACACTGGTCCTCTTGCCAAATACCCTATTTTCCTCCATGCATTTCTCATTTGCCATTTCCCGCTGTCCCTTTCCTCCCATTTTCTTATATAGCTTCTATCTTGGTCTCTTTTATATTACAGTTTGTCTTCGACTGAAATGAGCTTTGTTTTTTCTGAGTACAATTTATGGAAGCATCCTCCTGTGGTGGGAGGGCCGGGGGCTGTGATTCAGGGCAGAAGTTATTCCCCCTGCTTAGGACTCTTGATGCCCATGTGAGCAGACCCTGACTCCTCCGAGGCAGCAGGAGCCCTCATGTTCCAGTCCCTGTGACTCACCCTGCCTCGGGGATGGACTTCTTCCTGTAATGAGGATGCACTTGTCACAGGGATGTTCATTTTTTAGTGTTCTTAAGCATACACAGAAAATGAGTCTAACAATATGACATCTGTGGCTGTCTCTGCAGCATGTGTTACATGATGCTTTTATTCTTTTTGGTTGGTTTGTTGGACTTTTCTATATTTTCCTTTTTTTTTTTTTTTTTGAGACAGAGTCTCACTCTGTCAGCCAGGCTGGAGTGCAGTGGTGCAGTCTCAGCTCACTACAACCTCCAACTCCCGAGTTCAAGCGATTCACCTGCCTCAGCCTCCTGAGTAGCTGGGATTACAGGAACGCACCACCATGCCCAGCTAATTTTTGTATTTTCAGTAGAGACGGGTTTTCACCATGTTGGCCAGGATGATCTTGAACTCCTGACCTTGTGATCCGCCCACCTCGGCCTCCCAAAGGGATTATAGGTGATATATATAGATTATATTATATATAAGGATTAAAGGGATTATAGCCATTGTGTCCAGCCTATATTTTCATTTTTAACAAAAATGTATATTCCTTCTATAATCATAAAATCAATACATTTTATTAAAAATGGAAGTTTGATTGGTACAAAAATAGAAAGATAAGGCCAGGCGCAGTGGCTCACGCCTGTAATCCCAGCACTTTGGGAGGCCGAGACGGGCGGATCACAAGGTCAGGAGATTGAGACCATCCTGGCTAACACGGTAAAACCCTATCTCCACTAAAAATACAAAAAAATTAGCTGGGCGTGGTGGCGGGCGCCTGTAGTCCCAGCTATCCAGAAGATTGAGGCAGGAGAATGGCATGAACCTGGGAGGCGGAGCTTGCAGTGAGCCGAGATCGTGCCACTGCACCACAGCCTGGGCAACCAGAGCGAGATTCTGTCTCAAAAAAATAAAATAAATAAATAAATAAATAAAAAGACTAAGAATTGTTATTTGAGAGCACGACAGGGTGAGTATAGTCAACAATAACTTAATTTTACATTTTATTTTTATTTTCATTAATTAATTTATTTATTCATTTCAACTTTTAAGTGCAGGTTTGTGACATAGGTAAACCTGTGTCATGGGGGTCTGTTATACAGATCATTTCATCACCCAGGTATTAAGCCTAGTACCCATTACTTATTTTTCCTGATCCTCTCCCTCCTCCCACCCTCCATCCTATGAAAGGCTCCAGGATGTGTAGTTTCCCCCTATATGTCCATGCATTCTTATCATCTAGCTCCCACTTCTAAGTGAGAACATGCAGTATTTAGTTTTCTGTTCCTGCGTTAGTTTGCTAAGAATAATAGCCTCCAGCTCCATCCATGTCCCTACAAAGGACATGAGCTTGTTCTTTTTTATGGCTGCCTAGTATTCCATGGTGTGTACGTGCCACATTTTTTTTTTCATCCAGTCTATCATTATTGGACATTTATGTTGATTCCATGTCTTTGCTATTGTGAATAGTGCTGCAATGAACATATGCATGCATGTGCCTCTATAATATAATGATTTATATTCCTTTGGGTATATACCCAGTAATGAAATTGTTGGGTCAAACGGTATTTCTGTCTTTAGGTCTTTGAGGCATTGCCACACTGTCTTCCACAATGGCTGAACTAGTTTACAGTCCCTTAATTTCACGTTTTAAAATAACTTAAAGATGGTAGTTTGATTGCAACTCAAAGGATAAATGCTTGAGGGATGGATACCCCGTTCTCCATGATGCTCTTATTTCACATTGCATGCCTGTATCAGCATAGCTCACGTACTCCATGCATATATACACCTACTATGTTCTCACAAAAATAAAAAATAAAAAATAACATAAACATAAATAAAGCTGATGATCCTCCCCTGTCCCCTCCAAAAGTGGATGTTTGCACAGCTACAGTGGAATGAAGGACAGACTCGGGTGAGTGGGAAAGCCGGAGGTACCAGCCCGTACGTCTGAAGCATCCAGCCCTCATAGCCGGTGATGGGAAAATCGGAGTCACAGAGCTCAGACCTGGTAATGCAAGATGAACCATCGCAGTTAAAGAGATCACTGGACTAAGGCAAAAAAAAAAAAAAAAAAAAAAAAAAACAAGAAGGAAATCCCGACGTGATGCTGGACAGGGAAAGTCTCATACATCCGGATTATTATCCTCACATCAATAATTCCCATGTGAGAGGAAGCCGGAGCTCGGAGAGGTTTGGTTAATTTCCCCAAGACTCTCTCTTCACTGTAAAGAGGCCAATTACATCCTGCTTTTCTAATTCCACATCCTCAGGCCTTTCTACTCCTTCTTGCCTACTTATTAGCTCTCCAGCTGGGGTGACTCAGTATATGGTGATGCTATTAACCAAGAGGGGGAAGACCGAGGAGGGAGAGATAATGAGCTCTGTTTCGGACAGGATGAGTTACTGTGAATGTCACGCTTGCAGCTCTGCTGCTGGAATAACACGAAGGGAGAGGCATCATTTCATGTGAAAGCCCACTGTTTCTGTCACCTCGTTCCTGTCAGTCAAATGAGGAAAGAAAATCATGTTTCTAGAACCCTGCTGGTGGCTGTCTTTCTCCCAGGATGAAATCACCTAGTGAGGATGACACTGGCAATGAGGCTCTGACAGCACCTCCTCTGAGTCATCCATGAGCCAAATAGCATCAGATTCATTTCTTGGCATCCACCCTGCTCCCAGCTCTTGGACGGGGGCATTCCCGGCACCCTCGGGGATGGAAGTGGAATGGGAGAGCAATGACAGCCTTATTGAATTATCCCCAAACCTTAGAGATTCACCTTCCCTGTTGTGGCCCTAAACAGCTAGCCTTATGGGATTTTTACCAGGACTGAGTTTTTTCCTTAAGGTTGACAGACACAGCATCTGGAATAATTCTCTGTTTCTGCACACAGATCATTTTGCCAAGACTGATTATGAAGGTTCCAAAAACCACCACCACAACAAAAATACATCCAGCCAAACTAATGCAACCTGTGTATGATACACTTATTGCCCAAGAGTCAGTTGTTGAACTTCAAGCCTATTTTTTTAAGCGTATCTATATGGAAAACAATAGTAGTGTACTATTTGTATTTCCAGTTGAGATCATATTATTTACCTGTAACCTATACACTTTTACTTTTTTATCAGACAGGGATTCAAACTCAGACTCTGCCACTTTTCAGTTCTGTTCCCTTGGGGAAGTAAGTTAGTTTCCAAACCTTAATTGCCTCATGTATAAAATCGTTACAACAGTATCAATTTCATCACACTCTTGTGAGGATCCTATTAAATGAGTTAATGCACAGAAAACATTAGCACAAATCTTGGAGCATTGCAAGTGCAAAATAAATAGCAGCTATTATCAATATTCTTTTGCAAAAGACAAGATTGACACAATTTACTCCAATTGTGTACATATGATGCCTTTTTTTTTTTTTTTTTTTTTCAGACAGAGTCTTACTCTGTCGTCCAGGCTGGAGTGCAGTGGAGTGATCTCGGCTCACTGCAAGCTCCACCTCCCAGGTTCATGCCATTCTCCTGCCTCAGCCTCCTGAGTAGCTGGGACTACAGGCGCCCGCCACCACGTCTGGCTAATTTTTTGTATTTTTCATTAGAGATGGGGTTTCACCGTGTTAGTCAGGATGGTCTCGATCTCCTGACCTTGTGATCTTCCTGCTTTGGCCTCCCAAAGTGCTGGGATTACAGGCGTGAGTCACCGTGCCTGGTCCATATGATGCTCTTTCATGAAGACATTGCCTTGTACACAATTCCAGTGTGGTTTTCATGTTTAAGAATGAATGTGGCTGCCACGATGCATTTCAAGGCCTTCTTAGGTCTTCCTCTACAAGACTGCACAGAACTCCCTACTCCAGCATTTATGCAAGTAGAGTCTGTTATCAACATACAACAATAGCAATGTCTATCAAGTAGGAATCAACTCTAGACAGTAAAAAAAAAAAAAAAAAGAGAGAGAGAGAGAGAGAGCAGAGATCACTTTTTGTTTTATGTCCCTCTGTGTCCCAAGCATCTGGTACATAGTAGGATCCTAAAGACTGAATAAATAAATCACCTTCTATAAGCCAAACACCATGCAAGAGGCTTTGCCATTCTGCTTCTGTAGAGGAGTCAGAGATCCCCTCCAACACATCTTTAGCTCTTAGCGGGTGGACTCTATAGTTGGATCTAGAAACCAAACTGACACCAGGCAGATTAGCAAGAGCAAACTATATAAATTTTCTTAGTTTTATGTGTACATGGGGATCTTCACAAGAGAGGCAAACCCAAAGAAGAGGTGAAAGCAAGATGCTTTTGTACTATTTAGACGAAGAATGATAAAATTGAGAAGAAATGGCAAGACAAAGAAAATCTGGCTGGGGGCAGTATATTTTCTTTCTTTCTTTCTTTCTTTCTTTTTTTTTTTTTTGAGATGGAGTCTCGCTCTGTCGCCCAGGCTGGAGTGCAGTGGCGCGATCTTGGCTCACTGCAAGCTCCGCCTCCCAGGTTCACACCATTCTCCTGCCTCAGCTTCCCCAGCAGCTGGGACTATGGGCTCATACTGCCACGCTCAGCTAATTTTTGTATTTTTAGTAGAGACGGGGTTTCACCGTGTTAGCCAGGATTGTCTCAATCTCCTGACCCTGTGATCCGCCCGTCTCGGCCTCCCAAAGTGCTGGGATTACAGGCGTGAGCCACCGCGCCTGGCCGTGGCAGTATATTTTCTAGAGGAGTTACTAGGAGATGTATAAGGGAGTGAAAAAGAGGTTGTAGATAAGGGATACATCTTTTTTGTTTTGTTTTGTTTTAAAGACTGAATCTCACTCTGTCGTCCAGGTTGGAGTGCAGTGGCATGATCTCGGCTCACTGCAACCTCTGCCTCCCAGGTTCAAGTGATTCTCATGCCTCAGGCTCTAGAGAAGCTGGGAGTACAGGCACGTGCCACCAGAACCAGCTAATTTTTTGTGTGTTTTTAGTAGAAATGAGAGCAACATGGGTTACATAATTAAGTACGTTTATTCAGGTCCTTTGCAGCCTTCCATCCCAAGTCTCTGGTGATAGAGCTATTTTCTCACCCTGGTATGAGAAATCTTTCATACTTGCTACATGCAGGAAAAGTCAAGTCAGCCAGCCCTTTCTGAAACTACAATTTCTCCAGTGTTTTCAACTTGCAATAATGAAGATCCCAATCTGGTATGTTTTGAGATAGTATATCCTTCACTCCTTCATGTCTTTTCATTTTCCTCTATCTCCTTGAAAACTAACTGATTCTTGTATCAGTCAGGACAGGCTAACATGTGCTATGGTAACAATAACCCTCCAGTCTTAGCAACTTAAAACAACAGATTCTTACACCACTTTCTAATTGTTGATCAGCTAATAGCTTAGCTCCCAGGTTTTCTGACTCCAAGACGCAGGAAATGGAGCAGCCACTCTTGCTAGTTTCAGGGATGCAGAGAGGGAGAGAGAGCAAGAGAACGAGCAGGTGAATCACAAGCTGTCCCTCAGCTCACAGCCAGAAGTGACATGGGTCTATTTTGCCTCCATTTCATTGGCCTAGCATGTCATCTGGTCATGCCTAATATCAAAGAGGATGGGATAAGGGGAGTGCCATTCTATGAAGCTCCTGGAATAAGAAACAGAATTTCTGTGAAGAGTCCTTGTTTCCTCACAAGGGAAACTGAGTCACTCGGGTAAGTCACTCAGCCAGGTGTTCAGGAATTGACTATTGATCTGACTCCAAGGCACCTGGGTACAATTTGTCTTTTGGGTCAGCTTGCTTCTCATGTCTTCATGGTGCCTGATAAGGCTGGTCTTTGTAGGAGATCTGCTTTTTCCTAGACCTGAATAGTCTGAGTAAACAAAACCAGGTTGCCATTTCCTATAAATATCAAATTCCAGGGAATTGTCTTCTAGGCAAGAGGGCTGTCTCCAGAACCACAGGAATTGCTAGTTGGCAAGCCCCAGTTAACACCAAGAAGCTAGCCTTTGTCACTCGGATGTGGCCCAGATTTCCAAGCTGTCGAAATACAAGTGCCAAATGATATCGGGATTCGTTGTGGAGAAGCTGTCCTTGTAATCCCGGGAGATAATCTCTATTATCTAAGAGAGGAAGGGAACTTGCCAGAGATAAAAATACTCACACCAGGCCAAAATACCCACTGAAAGTAAGTTTAAACGGACAGTGGTGACAGAACAAAAGTTTTCGCATGACCACAAGACCACGTAATCCAATCCCAAGCCTCCATTTCCAAAATGGCTGGCTGGCTCAGCTTTCTGCTAAAAAAAGCTTTTCTTTCTAAAACAATCACTTAGTAACTCACTACTCACCAGCTGACATTTGGAAATAGCATGGTGGCTTGAAGTCAAATCTTTTTTCATTTCTTCAATCACTCTCCTTCACTTACAGGGTGAGTCTCGGTTGTGTTTTTTAAGCAGACTCTGGAAACTCACAATTCACAGGTCATGAATTGTTGGTTTCAGCATCCTCAGCTACTGAGACCTTATTCAAACCGCTTATAAGAATGAGTATTAGTTGGTGTTTTTAGCCTTTTATGTTGCCCAGCCATCTCTTATATATCAGAGTATCAGGCCGGGCACGGTGGCTCACGCCTGTAATCCCAGCACTTTGGGAAGCCGAGGCGGGTGGATCACCTGAGGTCAGGAGTTTGGGACCAGCCTGACCAACATGGAGAAACCCCGTCTCTACTAAAAATACAAAATTAGTCGGGCGTAATGGCGCATGCCTGTAATCCCACCTACTCCGGAAGCTGAGGCAGGAGAATCGCTTAAACCCAGGAGAGGGAGGTTGTGGTGAGCCGACACTGCGCCATTGCACTCCAGCCTGGACAACAAGAGCGAGACTGTCGCATAAAAAAAAAAAAAAAAAAAGTGGAAGTTTATTAGGCGAGAGAAAGAGAAAAACTCTCTCTCCTGCAGACATGGAGGGGTTCCCGAGTGGGTCTTCCAGTTCCACGGTGAAAGGCACGGGGTTTTATAGACTAGCTTGAGGAGGTGGTGTCTGATTTACATAGGCCCAAAAGATTGGTTGGACTAGTGCCATTTACATAGCACGTGAAGAAGCTGGCCATCCCAACCTCATCCTTCATTATGAATATGGGGTCTCTGCCTGGCCGGCGCCATGTTGCCTGTTCCTTTACTGTACACATGGTTGAAGGGAAGATGGAGCAGCCATGCTGAACATGCCTGGCCCCCAGGTAGCTTTTTCTGATTGGCACAGCTGCCAGCATTTCTTTTTTGTTGTTGCTGTTCTTTTTTTTCTTTTTTCTTTTTTTTTGAGATGGAGTCTTGCTCTGTAGCCCAGGCTGGAGTGCAGTGGTGCGATCTCGCCTCACTGCAAGCTCTGCCTCTCGGGTTCACGCCATTCTCCTGCCTCAGCCTCCCGAGTAGCTGGGACTACAGGCGCCCGCCACCACGCCCGGCTAATTTTTTTGTATCTTTACTAGAGATGGGGTTTCACCGTGTTAGCCAGGCTGGTCTCAATCTCCTGACCTTGTGAGGAGATTGGCTTGGCCTGCCTCGGCCTCCCAAAGTGCTGGAATTACAGGCACGAGCCACTGCGCCTGGCCTCCAATTTTTTTTTTTTTTTTTGTATTTTAATGGAGACTGGGTTTCACCATGTTGGCCAGGATGGTCTCGAACTCCTGACCTCAAGTGACCCACCCGCCTCAGCCTCCCAAAGTAGCTGGGATTACAGGTGACCACCACCATGCCCAGCTAATTTTTGTATATTTAGTAGAGACGGGGTTTCACCTGGTCTTGAACTTCTGGCCTCAGGTGATCCACCTGCCTCAGCCTCCCAAAGTGGTGGGATTACAGGCGTGAGCCACCGCGACCGGCCAGCTGCCAGCATTTCACCCGTGCAAACTTCCAGCTTGCTTATCTATGTCTGCAGCTCGATTTTACAGGCTGTTTTTCGTCAGAGAAGAAATGATTTGGCCGGGCGCAGTGGCTCACGCCTGTAATCCCAGCACTTTGAGAGGCCAAAGCAGGCAGATCGAGAGCATCCTGGTCAACATGGTGAAACCCCCGTCTCTACTAAAAATACAAAAATTAGCTGGGCATGGTGGCGGGCACCTGTAATCCCAGCTACTCGGGAGGCTGAGGCAGGACAATTGCTTGAACCCCAGAGGCAGAGGTTGCAATGAGCTGAGATCCCGCCACTGCAGTCCAGCCTGGATGACAGAGCAAGACTCCTCTCAAAAAAAAAAAGACATAATGAGGGCTGCATTTTTATTAAAACGGAAACCTTGCCAAGGACTTACTTACCCTCACTAACTGCCTAACTATTTTTTTTTTAGCTCCTGTATCTCCACTGACTGCTCACACTATGCTTACGTGAGTCAAATACAAGAGGGCGCTAACCTGCCCTTAAACTCTGAATTTTCTGACATTGACAACATGCCTGTCCTCCCACATCCACCTGTCTCCAGGTCTCTGACATTTACCTTTCTCATTGGCATGCAGGAAAATGATCCCCCTTACTTATTATTTATGTTAGTGTCAGGGGTAAAATGGGGTGGTACTTGGCACCCATAGCTGAGTCACTCTGACCATCAGAGACACAGTTTTAATGAGACTGGCTGTGTAAGGCCACGACGGGAAGGTGAATCTCTAAAGTTCTGGGATAATTCAATAAGGTCGTCATTGCTCTCCCACCCCACCTTCATCCCCCAAAGTGCTTTGAATGCCTGCATCCAAGAGCCAGGAGCAGGGTGGACGTCAAGAAATAATCCTGATGCTATTTGGCTTGTGGATGATTCAGAGTAGGTGCTGTCGGAGCCCTAATTCCCCTTGTTTTTGAACTATCATGTCATACTCCTTCGTGCATGGCATTTTATCTCTCAGGATCTTCCTTCTTTCCCCAACTTTCTGTTGCCTTCCCACCTGTAATGTAGACTGTTTAGAACCTCCCCTCCTCTTCTCTTTCACCCAGGCTGAAGTGCAGTGGTATGATCATAGCTCACTGCAGGCTCAAACTCCTGGGCTTGAGTAATCCTCTCACCATAGCCTCCCAAGTAGCTGGGACTACAGGTGTGTACTACCATACCCAGCTAATTTTTTCATTTTTATTTTTGTAGATACGGGGGTCTCGCTATGTTGCCCAGGCTGGTCCCGAACTCCTGGCCCCAAGTGATCTTCCCATGTCGGCCTCCTGAAATGCAGGGACTACAGGCATGAGCCACCATGCCTGGCCTTAAATCTGCATTTTGTATTTTCTTCCCATTATATGGTTTGCCTCTACTGGAGACAGTCAGGCAGGATCTCCACTGTAGAAGAGAGACTTCCATAGAGTAAACTTCCAGATCCACAGGGCATAGATTTGCAGCTCAGATCAGAAAGCAGGCTGACGGGGAATGAGGAGTGAAGAAGGATTGAGATGGGAAGTTATATTAGAATCTTCCTTTTTGGCTCTTTCCAGTGTCTGGATAACTTTTGTGCTAGCCAGGATGACAGACTTCCCAAGAAAAGAAAGAACAGTGGAGCATGAAGATAGACTAGGTGCTTCCTGCCTCAGTTTCCATTTTGTACCAATGATAGTGTTACTGGTGGAGGGTGTCCAGGTTCTTGACCTCTTGAACAAAGAATTGGACAAAATGCACAAACAAAACAAGGAAAGAATGAAGCAGTAAAAGCAGAGATTTATTAAAAATGAAAATATGTTCCACAGGGTGGGAGCGGGCCCAACCACAGGGGCTCAAGAGCCCCATTATCCAGAATTTTCTGGGGTTTAAATACCCTCTTGAGGTTTCCATTGGTTATTTGGTGTACGCCCTATGTAAATGAAGAGGATGAAGTAAAGTTACAAAGCTGGCCGAGTGTGGTGGCTCACTGCTTGTAATCGTAGCACTTTGGGAGCCAGAGGCAGGCAGATCACTTGAGGTTGAGAGTTCGAGACCAGCCTGACCAAAATGGAGAAAACTTATCTCTATTAAAAATACAAAATTAGCCAGGCGTGGTGGCACATGCCTGTGATCCCAGGTACTCGGGTGGCTGAGACAGGAGAATCGCTTGAACCAGGGAGGCAGATGTTGTGGTGAGCCGAGATGATGCCATTGCACTACAACCTGGGCAACAAGAGCGAAACTGTGTTTCAAAAACAAAAACAAGAAACAAACAAAAAGAACAAAACAAGAGTAGAGTGCCTTCAAGGGTCTCTGCTAAATAAAGGAGAATTTAAATGTGCTTATTTGGGGGGTTTGGTTTTCTTTAAAAGGGGACCTTGTCTACTCCTCCCTCATTGCTACCCTACAAACTAGTGTCAACCTATATAGTCTTGTTACTAGAAAGGAGTCCTGATCCAGACCCCAAGATGGGGGTTCTTGGATCTCAGGCAAGAAGGAATTTGGGACGAGTCCATAGAGTAAAGTGAAAGCAAGTTTATTCAAAAAGTAAAGGAATACAAAATGCCTACTCCATTCGCAGAGCAGTGGCATGGACTGCTTGACTAAGGACCCTTATAGTTATTTCTCGATTATATGCTAAATAAGGGGTGAATTACTTACGGGAGTTCTGGGAAAGGGGTGGGCAATTCCTGGAACTGAGGCTTCCTCCCCTTTTTAGACCATATAGGGTAACTCCTGGACATTGCCATGGCATTTGTGTACTGTCTTGTTGCTGGTGGGAGTGTCTTTTAGCATGCTAATGCACTATAATTAATGTATAATGAGCAGTGAGGATGACCAGCGGTCACTTTCGTTGCCTTCTTGGTTTTGGTAGGTCTTGGCTGGCTTCTTTACTGCAACCTGTTTTATCAGCAAGGTCTTTGTGACCTGTATCTTGTGCTACCTTCTATCTCTTCCTGTGACTAAGAATGCCTAACTTCCTGGGAATGCAGCCCAGCAGGTCCCAGCCTTATTCTACCCAGCCGCTATTCAAGATGGAGTTGCAGTGGTTCAAATACCTCTGACAGTGTCATTGAAGAGATGATTTGACTTAAGTTGGAAAACAGGTCCATAGTATTGGTTAAAGATGTAGGGACAATGCCTGGGTTTGCTTGCCAGCAGGGTGCAGTCAGCCCTACCATCTCATTCCCTGCCTTCCGGGTGGGCAAGTGAGTCCAGCAAGGCCCAATGCCCCCCAGATTTGTGCATCTTCTTGGAAATTTCCACTCTATCACGGGAGACATGTATTTCAAGTTGCACCAGCTATGTTCTGGGCAACTCTTTGGATACCTTCTTTTATAAAGTGGCATTGAGAAGTTGAGAGGATCCTGAAATAGCAATCTGCAAATTTGGTTCAAATTTTGACTCCGTTGCTAGCTGTATGACCTGAGCATATCACCTAGTGGTGCTAGGTGTCTGCATGATCAACTCTAAAACCATGAAGGGTTGTTCTGAGGATTCAGTAAAACCATGTAGAGCCCTCCCTTGATATACCTGGGGGATTGGTTTCAGGACCCCTGTCTTCCACCTTCTAGTCCCCACGCACCTCAGATACCAAAATCCAAGGATGCTCAAGTCCCTTATGCTACAGAATGGTGTAGTAGTTGCGTATAACCTATGCATATCCTCCCGTACACTTTCAATTTTATCTTTAGATTGCTTCTAATACCTTACACGATATAAATGCTATGTAAATGGTTGTTACACTATATAGGTTTTTTAATTTGCATTTTTTATTGACTTGTGTTCAATTTTTTTCTTTTTTTTTTTTTGTTTTTTAGATAGAGACTGAGTCTCTGTCTGTCTCCCACTGGAGTGCAATGGTGCCACCATAGCTCACTGCCACCTCAAACTCCTGGGCTCAAGTGATCCTTCCTGCCTCAGCTTCCTGAGTTGCTGAGATCACAAGCACAAGTCTCCAACATATTTTTAATCCTTGGTTGGTTGAATCCATGGGTGTAGAACCCACAAATACAAAGAGCCAATTGTATGTAAAAATCTTCTGCACAATGCTTGACACATAGCCAGTCCTTGATAAATGATAGGTGAGTGTTATGAGTCTATTTTGATAATAACACAATAACCCTGGGAGTTCACTACTAAGATATTCTAGTTCATAAAGTCAAAAAATAATAATAATTATTATTATTGTTATTTTGAGACAGAGTCTTGCTCTGTTGCCCAGGCTGGAGTGCAGTGGTGCAATCTTGGCTCGCTGCAACCTTCACCTCCCGGGTTCAAGTGATTCTCATGCCTCAGTCTCACACTCAATAAATGATTCTTGAATGGGACTCAATCAATGGCTGCAAGCTAATGGACAATCAGTGCCCAGTTTACTTGAAGTCCAGGTAGTGCTGAGTGCCATTGCAAGAAGAAAACTTAATATTCACCGCATTCCAGAATGCTTACATGGTCTTGTGTTTCTAAACACTAAAACTGAGGAAAGACCTTTGGACATTCTGTCTCTGCCTTTCCACTCTCTTTTGCCTGGCTGCCAGCCTACTTAAACATTCTTCTACTTCTCATTGGTTTGTTCCAGTGAAAAAGTTTGTTGAGTAAGCCACTGAAATTTTTAAAGCCATGTTGGAAATACCTAAGTAAGCAGAGCACAGCTTTACAAACAGAGGATGTTAAAGAGATAAACTGTGGATTGAAAGAGATAAAAATGTGGTACATGGCCATGCGCAGTGGCTCACGCCTGTAATCCCAGCACTTTGGGAGGCTGAGGCAGGGGGATCGCAAGGTCAGGAGTTCAAGACCAGCCTGGCCAACATAGTGAAACCCCATCTCTACTAAAAATACAAAAAAATTAGCCAGGTGTGGTGGTGGGTGCCTGTGATCCCAGCTGCTCGGGAGGCTGAGGCAGGAGAATTGCTCGAACCCGGGAAGCAGAGGTTGCAGTGAGCCAAGATCGTGCCATGGCACTCCAGCCTGGGTGACAGATTGAGACTCCATCTCAAAAAAAAAAAAAAAAAATGTGGTACATATATACCATGGAAATGCAACCGTAAGGAACAAGATTACATCCTTTGCAGGGACATGGATGGAGTTGGAAGCCGTTATCCTCAGGAAACTAACACAGGAACAGAAAACCAAACACCGTATGTTCTCACTCATAAGTGGGAGCTGAACAATCAGAACACATGGACTCAGGAGGGGAACGACACACACCAGGGCCTGTCAGGGAGAGGGAGTGGTGGGGGAAGGGACAGCATCAGGACAAGGACAAATAGCTAATGCATGCAGGGATTAATACCTAGGGGATTGGTTGACAGGTGCAGCAAATCACCATGGCATACATTTACCTATGTAACAAACATGCAAGTCCTGCACATGTACCCTGGAACTTAAAATAAAATTTTAAAAAAAAAGAGAGAGAGAGAGAGTGTGGCCAATGAAAAGTATGTGAGGCATTGCATGGAGCCAGCAGCTCTTTAAGGGATCTCGAGTTTTTCACATGCCACGTAAGCCTTCCAATAGGTACAGCATGTTGTCCCTGGAAGTCCCCAAAATGTTCTTCGTGGAATGGGTTAATCCCTTCTCTGCCAAGAATTCTCACTCAGGAGGAGCAAATGTTCACCGAACTGCCTGCCAAATACCATCTCCAGACTCAGTGTCATGACTTTGAGTCCTTGCCACCCTGGTCCCTCTCTCCTGTAGCCTGCTGAGCTTCTCCATGTTCCTCTTTCTCTTCCTTTGATGGGAGCACCACGCTGTGTCAATGGGGCTATGGTTCCCATAGGCTCCTATGGCACCCGCGTGAGTCTTGTTAAGACTGTGGCCCGTGTTCCCATCCCAACTTATTTATGTGAACATCCCTTCTCCTGAAACACTGAAAAGCAGATATTTATTTGTATCACCATTACAACAATACCATTTTATGACTGCCCACCACATTCCAGATTCTGTGTTAAAGGTTTCACATGTATTACCTTGTTGAATCCTCAAACCAGGAATTAGCAAATGCTTTCCACAAAGGGCCTGATAGTAACTCTTTGAGGCTTTGCAGGCCATCTGGCCCCTGTCATAGTCACTCAACTCTGCCACTGAAGCATAAAAATAGCCATAGACAACTTGTAAATAAATGAGGTTGGCTGTGTTCCCATAAAACTTTACGTAGAAAAACAGGCAGTAGGGGTGAGCTTGCACACAGGTGACAGTTGGCTGATCCCTGCTGTAAACACCCATGGAAGTAAGCAGGTTGTTAATACCCATTTCACAGATGAGTAAATGAAGCATAGAGAAGAGATTAAGCATCTTTGCAAAGATTGGACAGGTTGTAAGCGGCAACCCAGGGTCTGTGCAATGCCAGGTCCTATGTAAACACTATGTCCTAGCGGTTGCAAACAAAAAAGACATGAGCCTTAGGAAACAGAGAGATGGAGGACAGACACTTTCTCCAGCAGCCTGCCCCTTCCTTATGACCACAGACTTCCCCTTGAGTTCTGCACCCGCAACTCACCTTCCCTTGTGGGCTGGGATCCTGCTCATGGCAGCAGTTGCTTGTAGTGCTCTGATGTGATTGTGAGGCAGGCAGGTTGGCTATTGTTCTCTATTCTGTACTAGAATGCAACTTCAGGAGCTCTCCAGATAAAGACAACAGCTATCTCTTACTTTTCCAGGAACATAAATAAGATTGATTGGTACGTGTGTTAATGGCATTACTGATTGAATAATGAAATTATTGAGTGAGTGTGGGTTTCTCCAGCATGTGTGTATATGCCAAATACGTATAATACATTATTATATATTATATAATTATATATAATATATATTATATGAAATAATATAATTATTATATATGATATGAAATAATATTATATAGTATATAAAATAATTTAATTATTATATAGTATATAAACAATTTAATTATTATATAGTATATAAATAATGTAATTATTGTTGTATATTATATAAAATAATATAATTATTGTATATTATATAAAATAATTATTATTGTATATCATATTATATATTATATAAGGTAATATAATTATATATTATATACATAATATAATTATAGATTATCTATTACATAATATATTATTATATATTATTATAATATATTACATACACTAATATAATGATTATATATTACTATAAAATATGTATTATATATTATCTATTACTAGAATATTATATTTTATCTATGTTTATAATATCATAAAGTCAATAAATAATTCATTTTTGAGACAGTCTTGATGTATATCCAAGACTGTATATACAGCTGTATATGCTGTATATAGAAGACAGTCTTGTATGTATAATATATACTGTATTGTATATAATATATATATTATATTATATAGTGCACTAAGTACTGGAAATATACCATGAAACAGTAAAATGACAGATCTGGTATTAGCCTTGTTGAAATGATCATCTTCACCTGTGTGTGATTGATGACCTTTTTCACTTAGGTTTCTACAGTTTATCTGGTTCCTGTTTGAATTATTCTGATGGACTCTTGCCACCTGAGATCAATATTATTAACTCCACATTAAGGGTGGAAAAGCTGAGGCTGAGAGTTGCACAGAGTTGCAGAGGGTCACACAGTGACAATGTCGGTGCTTAAGCTGAGTCGTTGGCTGGAGACCTCTGTCTCCTGACCCCCACACCCTTTCCTACCACAACTTGCTGCTCTGCTATTACACAGCCATGCCCTGGGCCATTCTCCCTCACCACCTCCAGCTGGCAGCATCTTTATCTGAACTTTGTTTAACCTGGCTCCTTTCCAGGCCCTCTGGCAGCTGTCCCAGTTCTCGTTTGCTATCTGCCCAGCATCTCCCAGGTTCATTTCTTAAGCTGTTATCCTTCTTTGACAGCCAAATGCCCTCTATTTTATTTTCTCCCTTGGGCACACTCATAGGATGGAGAAAAGCCGAGAGATTGTTCACTTTCTTAACAGGAGCTGCTTTCAATTCAGCCACAGCTGCTATACCTTTCAGAAGTGAGATGGATCCCAAGACAGATGGCTCAGCAGTGACTATTTTAAGCCCCAGAGTCACAAGAACAGATTCAAAATAACTCAGTCCAGCAGGGGTCAAATGCAGAGCAGAGCTTGCTGGCTTTAAAGAAAGCATGACCCTAGGTCTTTGAAGTCACCGAGTTAAGTCAGCACTGACGTTTTCTAGTTAATAAGACTTTTTCAGCACAGTTTTCTGTGCTGATGTTACAGGACAGACTTGCCCCTATGTTCTGAAAAAAATCTTCCTCTGATACTTCAAAGCTCTTCTTTGAATATGTATTACTGCTCTCAAGATTTGTGCCAGGGGATGTTCTGTTTACCCTTATGCATCAATCAGCAAATTGCAACAATAATGCCGTGTAAGAAAATATCTCATAATTCAGTGACTTTCAGCAACAATCACTTATTCTTTTTCACATGCCTGGACTTGGCTTGGGGTCAGCTGATCTGGACTCAGCCTGGCTGATCTTGGCTCCAAGTTGTAGATTTGCTTCTGTTGCCTTACTTAGCTGTCATCCTCCTTGGATCAGCTGCAGGCTATTCCGAACATGTTTCCATGGCCGTAGTGGAAATGCAAGAGGGAAAGTTCAACTACACATGTATGTTTCCAGCTCTTGTTTGCATATGTCTGCTAATAGCACATAGACCAAAGCAATTTACATGGTCATGCCCTCTATCGATGGGGCAGGACAGATACTCTACTCGAAGTGGAGCGGGGAGGAACTGAAAAATCACGTGCCGAAGGTTGAGGCTAGGAGAGGAGTGAATCATGAGAACAGCAATGCTATTCATCATGCCTGGGTGGCAGAGCACCTGCAGAAGAAGGCTATCTAGAGGGCAACAGAGAAATCAGGTGATTATTTTCCCTTCTAGCAGTTGTGGCTACTCATTACCATTTCCTCTCCAGGGAGGAGTCAAGGCCACAGAAGATGGTTTGACATCTCCCTTTGGAATGACCTTAAGCTATCTCTGCACTCTTTTATAAAGACCGCTTTCTTGCCTTCAGTCCACTGAGTGGGCTGCCCATTGCTGTTGAATCCTTAAAACTGGCTTCTTGGAGGTATTTAAGAGATTTCAGGAGTTCAGAGACACACATTGAATGGACGAGTATAGGGTCATTTAAAGGAACCCCTTTCTTACCGTAGCTCCATCCCTGCGTATAAGAGCTCCTTCACTTTCAACAAGAAGACTATTATAGATCCATACTGGGGGCTGTTTACCTGGCGCAGTAAGACCACGTATCCACACTGAGGCTTTGCAGCCATAGAAAAAAATGTAGATATTTGCAGAGTGCCCAGCAAGCAGGACCAGGTGGCTAATGCTTAAATCCTGACCTCTTCACTGAGAGCTTGCAGATAAGGGATTTTAAAGGCAGGGGTAAATTTCAGGAAAACAGAAGTTACAGGCAAAATCATAACTCAATCCATGGAGTTTACACATCAGTTTTGGCTTAAAGGGGCAGGATGTCTTAAAGCAGAGGCCCATGGATCACAGCGGGAGTCAAAGATTTTCTGATCTGCCATTGGTTCTGGAGGCCAAGCTTTGTCTACGGATTTGGGATGGGCAGAGAAGAATGTTAGCTCTGGCTCACGGATGTGACTTCTTCCAGGTCTCACAGGAAGAAATGTAGAACCAAGAGCAGGGGCCAGATTTCAGTCCTCAGTTTCCCCTTATCTGAGGTCTATGTGCCAGTGGACTCATTTGGTGGAGGGCTGGATTTCTGAAAAACAATTCAGGGATATGTGTGAAGATGTTATATTTAGTTTCTATAGGGAACATCTCATGACTCTAAAGGCCTGAAACTTGCCTGGCTATTGTTTTAAGCTACTATTACCCTCTTGCTTATCAAGTTGCTTATTTATTTCTCAGGGCTGGCTAAGTGCCTGGAACCTCCCTTGAAGGAACTTAGGATTTTCTTTTCTTTTCATGCTTGGAGGGGGACCGCAGGTCCCAATAACAAAGCCCTGCTCCCTCTCAAGACCAGAGGGGTGGGCTCCCCATCAGGTTGCTAGAGATAAAAGCATATGGGATAAATGCTGCCCTGTTTTGGGGGCCATTATAATGTGTCCAAGGGTTGTCACTGGGGGTAGGAGAGGCCCTGCCTGCCTGTAGGGATTTTGACATAGACTGTGTAACACTAGACTGTGTAATTGATGGAATCCCACAGAGCTCTCCATCACACGCACCTCCATGCAGTGTACTGAGCTTTGGTGATAGGACCACCTTCCCCCAGGATCGTGGGACAACATTCAGCACCTTCTGACTCTGATCACTCTATCCCTTTTGGCCTCCTTAATGGGTTTATGAAATTTATCACTGTATGACATTATTGATGTTATCTGTATATTTATTTATTGCCTGATTCTTCCACTACTACTTGTGGGCAGGATCGCTATCTCGTTAAGGGCTATATGCCCAGAACCTAGACTCTACACATGGTATTTATCAAAAAAGGGATGTAATAGGTATGTGTTAAATGAATACGTGAATAAATACACAGACTTGTTACGCTGTGTCATACTGGACAGGTGTTCAATATATGTTCATTTCCACCCTCCCTTCCTCCCTCCATATACAGATTAGTATCCCTGCGTAAAACCCTACTTCGTTTTGCATGATTCTGTAACATGTTTTCCAATGTGCAATGCCAACTTCCCTTTAGCTATATTAACATTTGGAGCCAATGGTGATTTCAGAGGGGAAGAGTAGTGAGTCTTGGCTCAGGTAGGCCCATGAATTTTGAAATTCAGATATGAGAAGGCACTTTACAACCATTGGTATAACAGGACACCCTCAGTTTTTAAGAATGGCCTCTGCAGTTTGTCCTAGAAGAAAGGAATGCAGACTGGGTGCGGGGGCTCACGCCTATAATCCCAGCACTTTGGGAGGCCGAGGCGGGTGGGTCACTTGAGGTCAGGAGTTCGAGACCATCCTGGCCAACATGGTGAAACCTAGTCTCTACTAAAATAAAATAAGAAGAAAAAAAAAATTGGAAGCCAGGCACAGTGGCTCATGCCTGTAATCCCAGCACTTTGGTAGGCCAAGTGCGTGGATCACGAGGTCAGGAGATTGAGACCAGCCTGGCTAACATGGTGAAACCACGTCTCTAGTAAAGATACAAAAAATTAGCCAGGCGTGGTAGCATGCACCTGTAGTCCCAGCTACTCGGGAGGCTGAGGAAGGAGAATCGCTTGAATCTGGGAGGTGGAGGTTGCGGTGAGCCAAGATCGCACCACTGCACTCCAGCCTGGGTGACAGAGCGAGACTCTGTCTCAAAAACAAGACAAAACAAAAATTAGCCGGGAGTGGTGGCGCAAGCCTGTAGTCCCAGCTACTCGGGAGGCTGAGGCAGGGGAATCGCTTGAACCCAGGAAGCAGAGATTGCAGTGAGCTGAGATCACGCCACTGCACTCCAGCCTGGTGACACAGCGAGATGCTGTCTCAGAAAAGAAAAACAACAAAAAAAGAAAGAAATGCAATGGCTGTCTGCTGCATAAGCTGGTACCTGGCTGCTATGATAGGAAAGATACCCTTCCTTTTTTCTTTTCTTTGTTTTATTTTGAGACAAGGTCTTACTCTGTTGCCCAGGCCAGAGAGCAGTGGCATGATCATAGTTCACTGCAACCTTCACCTTCTGAACTCAAGTGATCCTCCTGCCTCAGTCTCCCAAATAGCTGGGACCATAGGCACACACCACCATGCCCAGCAAATTTTTAAGAGTTTTTGTAGAGATGAGGTCTCATCATATTTCCCAGGCTGGTATACCCTTCCTTTTTTATCCAAAAGAATAAGGATTTGTAGGGAAGTTTTAGGATTTGTGTTTTTCCCATTTGTGTTAACCTTAAGTTCATAGATTCCACTGGGAGAAGGAATAGTCATTAGATGTTCACAAATTATCTTACTCTTCATTTGCAAGAAAATATTGGAAATGGGTGAAAGAGGACATCATCTGGGAATTAGACATCTTACATTCTGTTATAAACTTAAACTGACCAGCTGTGGTCAACAGGATAATGGCTCCCCAATGATGTCCACACCCTAGACTTCAGAACCTGTGAATATGTTGGATTGCATGGCAAAAACAGAATTAAAGCTTCTAATGTGTTGACCTTGAGATAAGGAGGTCCTACTGGATTATCTGGATGGACTCAACTGTTAAAAAGATAAGGGTTTTTGACCAGGTGTGGTGGCTCATGCCTGTAATCCCAGCACTTTGGGAGGCTGAGGCGGGCAGATCACAAGGTCAGGAGATTGAGACTATCCTGGCTAACATGGTGAAACCTCGTCTGTACTAAAAATACAAAAAATTAGGCGGGCGTGGTGGCATGTGCCTGTCCCAACGGAGAATTGCTTGAACCCAGAAGGTGGAGGTTGCAGTGAGCCGAGACCATGACATTGCACTCCAGCCTGGTTACAGAGCAACTGTCTCAAAAAAAAAAAAAAAAAAAAAAAAAAAGATAAGATGTTTTTTTTTCCCCCCATGGAGCAGAGTGAGGCAGAAGAATCAGTGTCAGAATAAAAGACACAAAATAAACCTTGGTGTCCATCAGCGGTGGATTAGATTTTTTAAAATGTGGTACATATACACTTGGAATACTATGCAGGTGTAAAAAGAATGATATCCTTTGCAGCAACACAGATGCAGCTGGAGGCCATTATCTTTTTTTTTTTTTTTTTTGAGACAGAGTCTTGCTCTGTCACCCAGGCTAGAGTGCAGTGGTGTGATCTCAGCTCACTGCAACCTCCACCTCCCTGGTTCAAGCGATTCTTCTGCCTCAGCCTCCTGAGTAGCTGGGACTGCAGGTGCCCGCCACCACACCCAGCTAATTTTTGTATTTTTAGTAGAGACGGGGTTTCACCATATTGGCCAAGCTGGTCTCAAACTCCTGACCGTGTGATCCGCTCACCTCAGCCTCCCAAAGTGCTGGGATTACAGGTGTGAGTTACCGCACCTGAACCAGGGAACCATTATCTTAAGCAAATTAACTCAGAAACAGAAAACCAAATACTGCAGGTTCTCACTTATAAATGGAAGGTAAGCATTGGGTACACACAGACATAAAAATAAGAATGATAGACACTGGGGACTACAAGAAGGGAGAGGAAGGGAGGGGGGCAAAGTTTTAAAAAGTGTCTATTGGGGCCAGGCATGGGGCTCACACCTGTAATCCCAGCACTTTGGGAGGCCAAGGCAGGTGGGTCACGAGGTCAGGAGATTGAGACCATCCTGGCTAGCACGGTGAAACCCCATCTCTACTAAAAATACAAAAAATTAGCCAGGCATGGTGGTGGGTGCCTGCAGTCCCAGCTACTCAGGAGGCTGAGGCAGTAGAATGGCATGAACCTGGGAGGTGGAGGTTGCAGTGAGCCGAGATCACGCCACTGCACTCCAGCCTGGGTGACAGAGTGACACTCCATCTCAAAAAAATAAAATAAAATAAAACGTACCTATTGGGGCCAGGCATGGTGGCTCATGCCTGTAATCTCAGCACTTTGGGAAGCCGAGGCAGGCAGATCACTTGAGGTCAGGAGTTGGAGACCAGCCTGGCCAACATGGCAAAACCCCATCTCTACTAGTAATACAAAAATCAGCTGGGTGTGGTGGTGCGCACCTGTAATCCCACCTACTCAAGAGGCTCAGGCATGAGAATCGCTTGAACCCAGGAGGTGGAGGTTACAGTGAGCCGAGACGGTGCCACTGTACTCCAGCCTGGGCAACAGAGTGAAACTGTGTCTCACAAATGAAATAAAATAAAATAAATAAAAAGTACCTATTGGGTGCTATGCTCACTACCTGGGTGATGGGTTTAACTGTACTCCAAACTTCAGCATCATGCAATATACTCTTGTAATAAACCTGCACATGTACTCTTGAATCTAAAATAAAAGTGGAAAAAAATATCTGGAAAGAAACCTTAACCATCTGTTCTCTCTGAGGGAGACTTCATCTATGTAACAAGACCACCTTTGCTAGCCAGACCTCTTCATTTCTCTCTTTCTCATAACCTGTCTTGCCACTAAACCTGATTTATCAGCATAACCTGCTTCTGGCTTTGCTGGTTCTGCATTCTTCCAAATAGAAGCTTCTGTTTCTTACTGTTGGGTTGGGTGTTCATTCTGAAGGCTCCGTGTATACACATTGAATAAACTTGTATTCCTTTCTCCTATTAACCAGCCTGTTTCACGCCAGTGAAATTTCAGCAAACATTTAGGGAGATGAGAACCTGTAGCCTCCATGGAGATCATCAGCCAAGGAATATGGAGACCTCCAGAAATTGCAAAAGGCAACAAAATGTACTTTCCCTGAGAACCCTCAGAGATGACAACCCCTGCTAACATCTTAGTTTTAGTCTTTTGGACTTTTTACCTCTAGCACTGTAAGATAATTCTGCATTGCTTTAAGCCATTAAGATTTTCTTATGGCTTTAATTTGTTACAGCAGCAATGGAAAACTAATACACCAATGTACCAGTCAGGATTATTTTTTTTAAAAAATCTTTAAAACCAAAGGAGTTGAGCTGGATAGCTCCAATGATTGTTTCAGTTCTAATTTCCTGTCTTTAGAAAAAATCTTTAGTTTTCTAAACTCTCTAGGAAGCAAATGGGGTGATGACGGGACGGTGGAGTCGAGCTGATCTTGGATGACCTGGGGACCCTCAGCTCCATCTGAGCCTGCTTGCTCACTGGCGGATCATCCATCCTCTTCCCACAAGGCTCCAGTGAGCAATGATGAGTCAATCATAGTTCAATATGCTGTATGTCTTCTTCCATCTTTCTGTCTTCCTTTGTTTAATGAATATAGGGGAAGATTGGCAGCAGGGAAAGTATGGAATACAGTAAACAGTGAAGAGACCAGCCTAACATTAACTAAAGCAACAATGCTGGGTGTGTTTGTCGGTTTTGTTTGTTTACTGTTCTATCTTAGTCAAGTAAAGGGAAATAAAAATCTCAGGGTCCCGCAAACTACTTAAGCAAAAGGGAAGGTCATTGCAACACCCTCTTCCAGATGAATACCTGTCACTAACATTATGCATCAGCCAGGTTGCCCATGGAGAGGTAAAAGACCTAAGGCATCTGGGAAGGACAGCCTCCATGTCATTCATAAGCAAATTCTTTCTCTTCCTTCCTTCCTTCCTTCCTTCCTTCCTTCCTTCCTTCCTTCCTTCCTTCCTTCCTTCCTTCCTTCCTTCCTTCCTTCCTTCCTTCCGTCTTTCCTTCTTTCTTTCTTTCTTTTTGGAGTCTTGCTCTGTCACCCAGGCTGGAGTGCGGTGGCACCATCTCAGCTCACTACAAGCTCCGCCTCCCAGGTTCAACTGACTCTCCTGCCTCAGCCTCCCGAGTAGCTGGGATTACAGGCATGTGCTACCACGCCTGGCTAATTTTTTGTATTTTTAATAGAGACAGAGTTTCACCATGTTAGCCAGGATGGTCTCAATCTCCTGACCTCATGATCCATATGCCTAGGCCTCCCAAAGTGCTGGGATTACAGGCGTGAGCAACCGTGCCCAACCCGTAAGCAAATTCTTTGCTGGCCTCTCATAAACAAGGACATACCAACTGTAACTTTAGATCTGCAACCTAATTCTAGCTCCTAAAACTCCACACTGATAATGTTGATTACAAGCTCATCTTCCCAGGTACAGAACAAAGTTGATTCCTTCCTTCCATCTACCCAGAGAGGTCTGCATAACTGACTCTTCCTTTATTCCCCTTTTTCTCTCTGGACATTCACATTATCTTATGTAAAATGTAGATTTACTAGACAGTAACTAAATTCTCTCAGGAATGTAGCTATCCACTGCTTGCCTGCCTCTCTTCCATCCCCTGTTCTTTAAGGAAATCTATAAATACCAACCTCCTGTCTGGGCACACTGGTTCATACCCGTTATCCCAGCACTTTGGGAGGCTGAGGCGGGTGGATCACTTGAGGTCAGGGGTTCAAGACCAGCCTGGCCAACATGGTGAAACCCTGTCTATACTAAAAATACAAAAATTAGCTGGGCATGGTGTCAGGCACCCATAATCCCAGCTACTCAGGAGGCTGAGGCACAAGACTTGCTTGAATCCGGGAGAAGGAGGTTGCAGTGAGCTGAGATCGCCACCGCACTCCGGCTTGGGCAATAGAGTGAGACTCAGTCTCGAGAAAAAAAAAAAGATTACTAACCTCTCTACCGAAAACCTTTTCTGAAGAACAGCCACAGATGTATCTGTGGCTCATGTTTTTCTCGGACGTGCCCTGAAGTGGCTTGATAAACCTTAATGATCAAGGCAGGGTGTGGTGGCTCACGCCTATAATCCCAGCACTTTGGGAAGCCTAGGCAGATGGATCACTTGAGGTCAGGAGTTTGAGACCAGCCTGGTCAACATGGTGAAACCCCGTCTGTACTAAAAATACAAAAATTAGCCAGGTATAGTGGTGTGCCCCTGTAATCCCAGTCACTCAGGAAGCTAAGGCATGAGAATCACTTGAACCTAGGAGGAGGAGGTTGTAGTGATCCAGGATTGCACCACTGCCCTCCAGCCTGGACGACAGAACGAGACTCTGTCTTAAATAAATAATTAAATTTAAAAAAAAAAAAAAACCACCCCCCAAAAAAACCTTGATGATGGAGACTTATGCCTCACTCACTCATTTTGGTTGTCAGCCATATTCACGGTCTGTTTCCCTTTCTGTGCTCCTCAGCAGTGACGTTTCAGGGACATTTTTCAAGAACAAAGATGATCATGTCATGCTGCCATGGGCCAGGCTGTCAAGGCTCTCTCCTCCTCCACCTTGACCAGCAGTTTCGTCTTCAGAAAATGCTCCAACTACAGCCAGAAGAACAATGAGAACCCTTGAGGATGCACTGGTTCAGAAAAGAGTCTGAGGTTCTTCCCTTGAACTAAAATTTTATAAAGTTGATTAAGAAGAGAAAAATAAAATTCAGCTAGGCGTGCAGTACAATCAGTAGTCCTTGTTAAGACAGCTTGCCCTTCGTTACACTTCCTTTGGCTGAATGCTATTTATCCCAAGACTCTTTATTTTTTCTATAGATAAAATCAAAGGCATTATGAGATGATAAACTCTCCGTTTGAGTTCTTCTTTAGGTTCTGCATACCAACAAATCTACCCTACACTACTGATATCAGCTGGTCTTCAGGCCCCACAAGAAACTGACTCATGGAAGAATGTGTTTTCCACATCCTGATAATTTCATCCCCCTTATCTCAACCAATCAATAATCCCAATTTCCCAGCTCCTTACCTTCCATGATTTCCTTAAACACCGAAGCCCAATGAAATGGATTTGAGGCTCAAGAAATCCTCCCGTTTCCTCATTTGGCAGGCTTGTAATTATTAAACTCTTTCTCTGCTGCAAACCCTGCTGTCTTGGTGTGTTGGCATGTTGCTGTGCAGTAGGCATACCCATCTGGCAGTCCTGTAACAACCTCAGAACCACTGACAAATACACAATGGAGTCATATTGTAAGACACCTGCACAGGTTCTGGATAGAAAAATCTAAGGAAGGGAGGAAATTAGGGTTGAAGAGAAGGCAGCTTGGAAGGTTATGAGACTTTGGTGTGACCTCACTCAGAGGCAAATAACCAAATTATAAGAAGGTTCAATTTAATGAATTATTGAGAAATAGTCTCTGCGGTTACACATTTTTCTGCTTAAGTGCAATATATTTTCAATCCAAAAACTAATTTATATCTTTCATAGGTACTTTACAATATTTAAAGTGATTCTGTACTTTTGTTTCACAGATAATAAAACCTTATATTTTGGTCTAGCACAGTGGCTCATGCCTGTAATCCTAGCACTTTGGGAGGCTGAGGTGGGAGGATTGCTTGAGCCCAGGAGTTTGAGACCAGCCTGGACAATATAGCAAGATCCCATTTCTAAAATAATAACAATTAAAAAAATAGCCTAGTGTGGTGGGATGCACCTGTAGTCCAAGCTACTCAGGAGACTGAGGTGGGAGGATTGTTTTAGCTCAAGGGGAAAAGCCCGCAGTGAGCTATGATCACACCACTGCACTCTAGCCTGCGTGACAGAGCAACACTGTCTCAAAACAAAAAGCAAAAAATAAACACAAAAAAACGCTTATACTTTATATTAGAGATCAGGTTTAACATACTAATACTGCAAATACCTCTGAAAAGGTAGCACAGTTAGGTAAGCCCATGAAGGCATAAATACCTGGTATGTTGTTCTTGCCAAGGGCTGAAAACTCAGGCAAAAGCAGACACACAGGGTTTCTCAAAATCAGGCAGTGTTGACCTGAGGAGAATAAACAAAAAATAGGATGCAGAAAGAGAAAGCTGGGAGTATTAAAGGCAAATTTTACTGACTTCCCTGTTGGATTTCTTCAACCAGGTCATAAACACTTCTCCAGAGGGGAAATCAGGGAAGCACTTCTCTGGAAAATGTTTGCAAGGAGAAAATAATCCCTTTTGTTATATGTGAGTCATTCTTGTCTAGGTGTTAATGCTTTGGTGTCCTACATGGTTATCCCATAAAAGCCTGCAGGGAGGGTAAGTGCGTGTGGTCTCAAGTAGGAGGAACATTTTCCTTTTAGACATCAAAGAGGAAACACAGCTTCAGACCCATAGTCTAAGGGGAGGTTCCAGGTATGCAAAAAAAAAGTTTTCTGTTTTTTTTTTTTTTTTTTTTTTTTTTTTTTTAAGAGACAGAACCTTGCTCTGTCCCCCAGGCTGGCATGCAATGGCACTATCATAGCTCACTGCTGCCTTGAACTCCTGGGCTCAAGTGATCCTCCCACCTCAGCCTCCCAAGTAGCTGAGACTACAAGTGACCAACACCACACATGGTTAATTTTTGTATGTTTATTTTTGTAGAGATGGGGTCTCACTATCTTGCTCAGGCTGGTCTCAAGCTGCTGGCCTCATGTAATTCTCCTGCCTCTGCTTCCCAAAGCACTGTAATTATAGATGGTGAAGTCCTAAAAGGGTCCCCGTCATGTGGAGGCAGAAAGGGAAGCAGCAGAGGACCCTGATAGGGGACTTAATGGCCCTCTCTACTTTAACATGAGTGTGCAAAATTACTCAGATTCGTGACATTTTCTGTGTTCATATTTCTAGCACCAAATCTCCATTAAAAGACGTATACTTTTAAACTCTCCACTTGCCTTCATTCAATAACACTGAGTTGCCTAATCCTTTTCTCTCCTGGTCTAGGTAAGTATCAGAAACAGAAGCTCAGGTTGGATCTGGTTCCTGCTCATTAGCAACTCTTGGCTACACCTACACAGTATGAAAATGTTAGCCCCAGCAAACCTTGTATGGTAGATAACAAAATTTACTACAATATAGTACAGCTTCTGCCATCAAGGAACTGGGTCTACTTCTTCAGTCTTTGAATCCAGGTTAGCCTTTTGATTTACTTAGTTTTTTTGTTTGTTTGCTTGTTTTTGTTTGTTGTTTCTTTGTTTCTTTGTTTTTGAGACAGTCTCACTCTGTCTCCCAGGCTGGAGTGCAGTGGTGCCATCTTGGCTCCCTGCAACCTCCACCTCTCAGATTCAAGTGATTCTCCAGCCTCAGCCTCCTGAGTAGCTGGGATTACAGATGTGAGCCATCACATCTGGCTAACTTTTTTGTATTTTTAGTAGAGACGGCGTTTCACCATGTCGGCCAAGTTGGTCTTGAATTTCTGACCTCAGGTGATCCACCCTCCTTGGCCTCCCAATGTGCTGGGATTACAGACATAAGCCACCACGCCCGGCCTTTGATCTACTTAGAATGTGGTGGAAATGATGCTGTTTTTTGTTTGTTTGTTTTTTAATGGAGACAGGGTCTTGCTCTGTCACCTAGGTTGCAGTGCAGTGGTGCAATCACAGCTCACTGCAGCCTCCACCTCTTGGGCTCAAGCAACCTTCCCACTTCAGCCTCCTAAGTAGCTAGGACTACAGGTGTGCACCACCATGCCTAGCTACTTAAACTTTTTTTTTTTTTGTAGAGATGGGTATCACTGTATCACTACATTGCCCAGGCCTGCCTTGAACTCCTGGCCTTAACCCATTCTCCTGTCTCAGCCTCCCAAAGTGCTGGGATTACAGGCATGAGCCATAGTGCCTAGCAGCCCCTGTTTATGTTTCATTCCTAGGCCTGAAGAGCGCTTGCAGCTTACAAATCCTGCAATCACCAACTTGTGAACCAGCCTGGGCTAGCCTTCTGGATGGTGAGGATGTATGGCCCAGTTATCCTGTTCTCTTAGCCAATACCTAGTTATTTCAGCGAAGCCGTGGTCGTCTGCTGACCATAAACATTTGAATGAGACCACAACAACAGAGGAAGCATCCAGCTCATCCCAACCCCAATTGCCCACCTATATAAGCGATGAATGGCAGAGTTTTTAATCTACAAAATGGGGCTAGTTATTAGGCAGCAAAAGCTAACTGATACACCTTGAGCAAATGATGAAAGAGAGAATCTTGAAAACACTGAAGTTCTACTTATGGTGACATTGTGAAGAATAATCATTTATTGATTGAAGTCCTACCTAGAGGCTTGATTATGAATGTCTGTAGCAGGGGGAAAAAGAGTGCAGCTCAGGATAAAAAAGAAGAGGCTTTGAAATTCAAATTAGCTTTTTTTTTTTTTTTTTTTTTTTTTTTTGAGATGGAGTTTCACTCTTATTGCCCAGGCTGGAGTGCAGTGACGCGATCTCGGCTCACACAACCTCTGCCTCCCGGGTTCAAGGGATTCTCCTGCCTCAGCCTCCCGAGTAGCTGGGATTACAGGTGCCTGCTGCCATGCCTGACTAATTTTTTTGTATTTTTGGTAGAGACAGGGTTTCACCATGTTGGCCAGTCTGGTCTCAAACTCCTGACCTCAGGTGATCCGCCTGCCTCAGCCTCCCAAAGTGCTGGGATTACAGGTGTGAGCCGCTGCGCCCGGCCTCAGATTCACTTTCTTTTACTGATGGACACTAATGACTTTGTGACTTCTATAACTTGCTCTTTTGTTTTTTCATTAGAGCAGTAGCTGGATGATTCAAAAATCAGCATGGCCTCAAGTGATGACTTTACTAATTGTTTCCTGCTGGAAGGGATTTGGCCTTAAAATATATAGGCTAAATATCCCAATTCTCTCATCATAAGAAAATGCCCCTCACCCATCCCGACCCAGTGCTTTCCATGGAATGTGTTCGCTCCTGCCCTCAGCGCAGTGGGGATGATTGGCTGACAAACCAGGGGAGAAATGTTCTCAAAAACAGACCCTGGCTCTCCATTTCTTTATGCAGTTTCTTGTGTCATCACTTCTTTTTGGAAACAGAGCTCCCACTGACATCAAAAAGAATCTTTCTCAAAGTGCCTGGAAACCAGAGGGCGGGCAGCGTGGTTCCCCCAGCGGCAGAGATTCAGCCCCTGATGCATTCACTGGAGATCAAATTGGATTAAATGCCCCCTTCTAAGCAAGCCTGCGAAATTGCCCAACACAAGGTCTTTCATGCGTTAGACCTCGAATGAAGGGCAAGCCTCAAAGCCTGGCCTAGTTCTAAATTTAGATAAGTAATTTTACCCAAGAATGTAACTGTGTAGTGACTATTTCTGCTTTTCCTCCTCTTTGAATGCCCGAGCAGGGAGGATAAGGTCTACATTGATGTCTTGACAATTTTGAGGAGGTGTCACGTGGCTATTTCTCGGTGAAAAGAGCAAAAGTAATAGGAGACCAGCTTAAAATGTCAAGTCCCATTATTGGCAGACACCTGAGGTGATCTTTGCAGCTTTCCTCTGCTCTTAATTCAAGCAACATTACATGTGCTATGACAACAGTGAACAGTCTGGAACAGACTGTGTGATCTCCGGGAGCTGGCTGCTCTGGGGACAGCCTCAATGCTTCTTGTATTTTCTCCTCCTTAAAGGGGAGCTTGTTCTTTGGGGGTCAGTTTATACACTCTAAGGGCTATGGCAGTGGAGACGGGGTGCAAGGCTGAGAATCTGCTTATGACTGATTTTAAATTGAATTAATATATGAATATTTCATAGACACACACACACACACACACACACACACACACTAAGGATGCATGTCCAATTAAATATCTGGTGTCTCTGCTTTGTAATCAAATTATATCAACTCATCCTGACTATCTGATGTGGAAAAGAAGTTGTTGGCTGAGGGCAATGGCACATGTCTGTCATCCCAGCATTTTTGGGAGGCCAAGGTGGGAGGATCACTTGAGCCAGGAGTTTGAGGCTAGCCTGGGCAACTTAGTAAGACCTCCATCTCCCCAAAAGTGAAAAAAAGAGTTAGTCCTGGCATGGTGGTGCAAGCCTATAGTCTTATCTACCTGGGAGGCTGAGGTGGGAGGATCACTTGAATCTAGGAGTTTGAGGTTGTGGTGAGCTAGGATTGTGCCACTGCACTCCAGCCTGGGTGACAGAGAGAGACCCTGTCTCAAAATAAATAAATAAATACATACATAAAAATAAAGAAGAAAGCAAGTGAGAGAGAGGGAGAAGGAGAAGGATAGAGGGAGGGAAGGAGGGAGGGAGGGAAGGAGGGAGAGAGAGAGAGAAAGAAGGAAAGAAAGGAAGGAAGGAAGGAAGGAAGAAAGAAAAGTCCAACTGGCAATTCTATATATATTCATTAACAGAAAAGTAAGACAAAAGTAATGATTAGGCTATAAATTCAGTGTGTTTAGGACTCAGGGGGAAGATGAAAGAGTCTGTTTATCCTGCTCTGGAATTAAAAGCTCTCCTAAAAGGGCAAAGAAATGGCCAAGCCAAGGAATTAAATGGCTGCTTTAGGAGATGTTGGTGTTTCTTTCCTTCTTTCTTTCTTTTTGAGACAGGATCTCACTCTGTTGCCCAGGCTGGAGTGCAGTGGTGTGGTCATGGCTCACTGCAGCCTCAACCTCCCAGGCTCAAGTGATCCTCCCACCTCAGCCTCCTGAGTAGCAGGGACCATAGGCACACACCACCATGGTCAGCTAATTTTGTTTAGCTTTTGTAGAGACAAGGTCACATTATATTGCCCTGGCTGGGCTCGAACTCCTGGTTTCAAGTGATCCTCCTGCCTCAGGCTCCCAAAGTACTGGGATTACAGATGTGAGCCACCGTGCCTAGCCAAAACTCTTGTTTCTGCCATGGTTATCAGTGTTAACCACTGGAGATGCAGATGTCTAAATGAAGATTTTTCAGAACCATCCGCACACTCTAGAGGCAAATCTTGGACTTACCTGTCTCCCTTATAACCTGAAGAGCGAGGCGCGGGGTTTTGATTGAATTGCCTAGTAATTCTGTCGTGAACTGCACTGTTTTTTTTCCTCCCTTGAACACATTACTGATGGTAACAAGGGAGTTATTTTCAATCAAGGCAAGCTACAACGAAAAAGATTTCTCCTAACATTGTGATCCCTTCCTCTGAAATCCATTTCAGATTGGCGGATAAAATGTGATTATATTTACACTTCCCTGACACAATTCAGGCAGCAAAATAACAGCCTGTCGGAGACATTTTTCTTCTTCATATTTAGATCTGTCAGTGTAGAGCTCAGGGAACAGGGAGGGGTGGCGGAGGCAGCTGGGGCTGCTGATACGCTTTTGTTGGCTCACAAATAGAGATGTTCTGCGTACTGTACGGCTCACTATCTCCTTCTCATCTCAGAGTTCCTTGAATGACGTCTTGAATGGTTTTCAGAGCGATGATACAGTATGCTAATCAATAGTGCTCTATGCAAATTGAATTTCTCATTTTTGTCTTGACACAGCCCATACATTATTTCAGCATGATCCTTTAATTGCTTCATACTCATTAGGGAATGTACAATGTATAACTCGTTAGTATCTGTGGAAGTCACAGTTGTGATTTGTGTTAAAAATCCAGATTACAAGGCGAACATGGTGGACGGGGCAGGGTTGAGGCAACACAGGATGGCAGAGGGAGAGCCCGGGATGGAGTGAGGAATTCTGGTTCCAGTTTTCAGCCCATAAGGGATTCACCAAATCTGAATGTAGGCAACTCATCCAACTTCTCTGAGCCTAGGAGTCCTCATTTATTAAATGAGTGGGTTGGTTCAGGGACCATCAAGTTTCTATGTGTGTGTGATAGCTCTGCCTGTACTCCTCAGGGAGATAATATCAAACTTCTATTCAAGTTTCTATGTACAATTCCAAGTTCCACTCTCAGTAAAGAATGTACTGTACATTCTATTTCAACAAGACTAGAAAGATCATAAGAATCTCATATACATCACCTTGAAATCTTCCTAAGCAATCAGTGTTTCTAACCAAATGTAACACTGGACCCCAGAAAAGAAGAGGACACTACTCCTTAACAGGTCTTCTCTGAGCTCTTGATATACAGTGAATGCGGTGGTCCAGGAATAAAAGATGTGTTATCCCAGTTGCTGGAATGCTACCAACAGACACTTTCTTTGGGAACTACCTTAGCAGCAGAGAGACACCTCACCCCAGGCCTCACCCAGTTCCTGGAACAGCCTACATCCCATGACTGATGGATGTCAGAATGTAAAGGCTAGGTCCTCTCACGCTAATTTGGGCTAGCAGTAGAGGGTAATTCCGTCTCGAGAATTCCCCAAAGGGTTGGCCGAAGCTTCTGTTGAGACTTCAACATGGCTCAACTTCTCCCTCTGCTCAACATTGCTTCTTTCTCCTCCTTTCCACTGGTCTTGGTCACACTGAAGTGGTGTTGTTGTGTGGGGTAAATACCCGAGGTTCGTTGCCTCACACCAAGGAAATTGGGGATGCAGACACACAAGAAGTGAGTTTAAGAGCAGAGGTTTAATAGGCAAAAGAAAAAGAAAAAAGAATAGCTCTCTCTCCTGTGAGAGAGAGGGGCGCCTGAGTTGGACTTCCAGTTTTGTGGCGAAGTTTGTAGGATTTTATAGATAGACTTGAGGAGGTGGTGTCTGATTCACATAGGGCCCAAAGATTGGTTGGATCAGGTGTGACGTTTACATAGTGAGCAAAGAAGCTGGCCACCCCACCCTAATATTATATTATGCAAATGGCTTCTCTACCTGGCTGGCCATGTTGCCTGCTCCTTATTGTACACATAGTTGGCAAAGAAAAGGGAAGACAGACCCGCCATTTTGAATATACCTAGTTCCCGGGTAGCCCCTTTCCTATTGGCATAACTGCTGGGATTCACCCTTGCTAGCTTCTACCTTGCCTTTCTATGTCTGCAGCTCAATTTTACAGGCTGCTCTTTTTAGAAAAGAAAATGATTTTGAGGGTGCTTTTCATGAAAAGGGAAACCTTACCAAGGACTTCCTTACCCTCACTATCTGCCTAAATAATTTCTTCTTAGCTCCTATATCAACAAGAGCATTTCCTAGTCAACTTCTTACATGTTTATCTCCATCTCAGTGTTTTCTTCCCAGGGAGCCCCACCAGCACCATAACAGAAAGTGTTTCCTCTAGGAAAGGAAGTTTAAATGCCTTTCATTCAGCCATACAGTGTGGACCCCAGACCTGAGTTCAGTACTAAACCTTTGAAAAACAGGAGATAGCATAATCAACCTACAGATGTATGGATTAAATCCAAACTACAGATTTAAAAGATAATATATTATTTATATAATCAATAATATATTACTTTAAAATATTACACAAATCCACACTACAGATTTTGCAGATTCTTTCGGAAAACTGAAAGATTTCCCCAAACTGAGACAAACCCAACAATCAGCTGAGACTGAGTATCTTCTATCGCCTGAAACAGGATGGATCCCTCCTTCCAAACTTACCACAGTCCTCTCTATCCTAGAGAGGGTGCAGTGCAAAGCTCCCCAGTGCAAAGCTCCCCAGTGCAAAGCTCAGTGCTGACAGCTACTTTTCATTGTATTTGAAGAATTTGTTTTATTTTGGTAAACTCGGAGGAAAATAAAACATTTTTTATCTTTATTAAAAGTGAGGTTGAGGTTGATTGCATGAAGAAAATGTGTTATTACACACACACACACACACACACACACACACACACACTTACCATGGGATACTGTGCCACCATAAAAAAGAATGAAATCATATCCTTTGCAACAATATGGCTGTATCTGGAGGCTATTATCCTAAGTAAACTAATTCAGAAACAGAAAATTAAATACTGTATGTTCTCGCTTATAAGTGAGGACTAAATAATGGGTGTACATGAACATAAAGGTGGAAATGATAGACTCTGTGGATTCCAAAAGGGGGGAAGAAGAAGAGGGTTAATGGTTGAAAAATTATCTATTGGGTACAATGTTTAAGATTTGGATGATGGATACACTAAAAACCCAATCCCCATCATTACAAATGCAATACCCATGTAACAAACAAGCACATGTAGTCCCTGAATCTGAAATAAATTTATTTATTTTATTTATAATAAATTATTTATTTTATTTATAATAAATTATTTATTTATTTTATTTATAATAAATTATTTATTTTATTTATAATACATAATTTATTTATTTTATTTATAATAAATTATTTATTTTATTTATAATACATAATTTATTTATGTATTTTATTTATAATAAATTATTTATTTATTTACTTTTATTTATAAAAGTGAGGTTGAGGTAGGATGGGGTGGTGTGTTTTTAGAAAACACGGGAGAAGATATTTATCTGCAGAAGTAAAAGATACTTCCTTCCATAATAGCAGCAGACTTCATACATTGACATTACCTGTGCAGCTCCTTTGGGGAGTTGAGTTTCAACATCTCTTCTGGCATCTTAAGTCAGTAGACCTTCAGCATATTTTCTTCTTGTTACATATCTATGTACCTGCTCCAGTAGTAAGAGGAAGGAGAAATAAAGGCAGAGAAGGGAAAGAGAAAGAGGAGAACAAAAAGAAGAAATATGTTCTTATCACCTTTTAAATATACTCTTCATCTTTTCCAGAATCTTCGGAAGTTCTCACTTTCTCATTCCCTCTCCCAAAGTCTTCAATCACTGTAATTGTCCTTTATCAACATTAATCTTGTCAGGCATTGTGGCTCATGCCTGCAATCCCAGCACTTTGGGAGGTTGAAGCGGGAGGATCACTTGATCCAGGAATTTGAGACCAGCCTGGGCAACATAGTGAGACTCCCTTTCTGATTAAAAAAAAAGAAGAAGAAAGAAAAATGTTAGCCAGGCATGGTGGAATGTGTCTGTAGTCCTAGCTACTTGGGAGGCTGAGGTGGGAGAATCTCTTGAGCAAGGGAGGTCAAGGCTGTAGTGAGCCATGATTGCACCATCCAGCCTGGATGACAAAGTAAGACCCTGTCTCAAACAAAACAAGACAATAACAACAACAACAACAACAAAGCCATCCTTCTACTAAAAGTGCACCAAGAAAAGTTACTACTGAAGAGGATGGTTGGTCAGTTTTAAAACATGGCTGAAAATTCTTAGGTATCCATCTAGTCAAGAGGTGGGCTCTAAGCTCCCTCACCCTGAATCTTTGACCAATAGGTCAAGGGTCCTCAAACTATGGCTTGGGGGTGAAATCTGGCCAGCACCCTGGTATTTTATGATGTGACCTGAAAATGGTTTTTATATTTTAAAATGGTTCTGTTTTAATCAGTCATGTAAGAACCTGCCTAATACCCTTCTTTTTGCCTCTTGTCTCACAAAACTTAATATTTTTACCACCTGGCCTTTTAAGAAAAAGTTTGCCAACCCTGGGATGGGTTATAGCAGGAGTGATGGTGATGCTATAGGACTTCCAACACTACGTAGCTTTCTCTGTTTTCAGTGGAATATTTACTCTTGCAGTGGGCCACTAGGTAAGAATCCTGACCACCTTGAGGTGGCCATGTTGTGAGGAAGGCCAAGACACCCAGAGGCTATGCACATGTGTTCTGGTTAATAGTCTCAGCTAACCTCAATCTCCAGTAGTAGTTCAAGCCCCAGTCATTTGAATTTTCCCATCTGGTGCTCTCTATATTATGGAGCAGAGACAAGCCATTCATTCTGGGCCCTGTCTAAACACCTGATCCACAGAAACTTTAAGCATAATAAAATGATGGTTGCTTTATTTCACTAAGTTATAGAGTCATTTACTAGGCAGCAGTAGCTAACTGGAACAAATATCATATAATGTATTGTTGGAGCCAAGACACTTTGAAAGAGAAGTTGTGACTATAGGAGGACAACAGACATTGCTTAGGACTCTTCAGGGCAAACCAGACTGTATGATTTATCTGCCACTGTAACTCAATTTTTTGACCCACTGCATTCATTTTAGCTTTCACCCTATTTTGCTCCCTGCAGTATTTGTAGTCGTCAACCACACAATCTTGAAGCTCCTTCAAACAATGTTTTCTAAGGTATTACTACTTCTTTCTCTTTCTACATTTTTGAGAATTTGCTTTGAATATTTTCCTACTGACATTCTTCCTCAGACCACTGAGGACCCCAGGATCCAGGCTGTGCTCGATTTTCTCAAACAAGGAGAAACTAAGATGGGATTAGCCATGCAAGAGATGAATTGGGGTAACAGCTGTGAAGGACAAAGCGGGGAAAGCAGGCATTGTCAGAAAAAACTTTCAGGTCATGCTGCTAGTCTGACATCTGTGCTGAAGTAGGAGGAAGGAAGAGGGATTGGATAGAAAGGGGCTTAGACTGTAAGAAAGTTTTGGCCAAGCCAATGAAGAGCCAATCTCGCTCATTAAAAGAGTCCTACATTGGCCAGGTGCAGTGACTCACGCCTATCCCAGCACTTTGGGAGGCGGATGTGGGCGGGTCACAAGGTCAGGAGATCGAGAGCATCCTGGCCAACATGGTGAAACCTCATCTCTACTAAAAATACAAAAATTAGCTGGGCATGGTGGCATGTGCCTGTAATCTCAGCTACTAGAGAGGCTGAGGCAGGAGAATCCCTTGAACCAGGTAGTCAGAGGTTGCAGTGAGCTGAGATCACGCCTCTGCACTCCAGTCTGGCCACAGATGAGACTCCTCTCAAAAAGCAAAAACAAACAAACAAACAAAAACTAAAAAGTGTCCTACATTGTATAGGAAGGAGCCTGTTCTGCTTCCCCTACTATCCCCATTAACGGGATGGGAGCAGCCTGGGTGAAAAGTGACCTCAGAATGAACATGATGATGGACTCAGAAGCTGGTACTGTCAGTCAACTATGCTTCTGGCAGCAGGGATCTAACCAGGGAATTTTCGTGGTGACCACAGTCTACCTGTCCACATATGTATAGGGAACAGCTACACCATGGCCTCTCTTTCTAAAGAAATTTGGTTTGTGGGACAAGGCACTGCCCCATTGCTACAGTGGGTCTTGCGGTTACAGCTGGTACACATCTCTCCCTCCTCCATCATTCATTCTCTATACCCCCACCCCACCCTCAGCTTTCAGTTTGGCAGATCAAAGTGGCTTGATTGGCGGATGATGGTGGCTTCATTGGCAAGTCATGGTGGCTTCTCTGGTGGTTTGATTCAAACTTGGTTTCTTAGGGAATGAGACACTTGGCAATCATACCCTTCCGAGGCTGGCATTGCTGCATGTGTTCCTTCACAGTTACAATGGTGCAGGGAGTCCCAGGAAACACCCAGAAATATCACCTGGATCCCCTTGCATTTGTCCTTGTCCTCATCGGATAAAGTGGTCCTACAACCTCCTGCTGATGACAATCACACTTGCCAAGTTGGTGATTCTTCTTCGCATCTGCTGATTGCTGGACACGAGGAGTCCAAAGTACCTTGGTCACACTAGTAGACAGCAGTTCAGTGAGACTCTTCCTGTGTTCTCTGTTAAGTATGTTCCCTTTAGGGACCAGCCGCCCGAGCCCAGGATTCCAGGAAAAGAAAATACAAAGTCCCCAGTGGGTCAGTGGGAGTGAAGAGAAGCGGGGATAAGTCTATCTCTACCCTTTTGTTTCCAGGCCCATATTTTCTTCCTATTTGGGGCACGGTACCATATAAAGCACTCTAATTTGATGTGTATACTGTATCCTGAAAAATGCCCCCATATCCTTGAAGAGTATTGGTTCCAAAATGGTACTTCCCTTGTGCCTTTAGAAGTCTGTTCCCGTACTCTATGAAGCTGTTTCCTTCTGGATGATGTAGCACATCATATTATAATAGTAGGCAATCCACCCATGCCTACATCTTCACTATGATTTGGGGCCCTAGCTGGATGCTATGTGGTGTGGATTTCCATACCTGCGAATCTGGCATTTATAAGCCTCCAGACTGACTGGGGCTTTCTGGGCAAAAGAAAGCAAACAATACTTGACTAGATGTATATTACAGTGAGAATACTCTTGACCCTTTGAGGATGGAAGGGATCCAACATAGTTGACTTAATAACAACAGTCAGTTGATCTCATTGAAGCATAGCACCGTATAGGTAGAAGTATACTAGAGCCAGCTTGCACCAGGTCCCAGTAGTTCCTTGTGCACATCTTTTCACAACTTTGTGTTCACTGACATAATGTTAAGTGCTTAGAGGTTGCTATGGTAAAGTACTTACACCCTAGAAATTGGAAAATACAAGTGAGACTCCTGACTCCGCCCCAACTCTGCCAGAGAACTGGTTGTTAAACATTTACCAGCACATCACTGCTTATAGTTTCAGCTTCTATATACGTTGCAGCATCATTCCTAATCCTTAGCCTAATTGAACAATTTTGGTGACTGAAGTCTACATTATTGAGGGTATCTGCTTTCAGTTATAATAGCCGTCTTCTATGAGAGGTATGAACTAACAAAAACAACTATAAATTCTTGAATAAATCCAAAACCAAACAAATTTTTAAAAAAACTTTGGGCCGGGTGCGGTGGCTTATGCCTGTAATCCCTGCACTTTGGAATGCCGAGGCGGGCGGATCACCTGAGGTCAGCAGTTCGAGACCAGCGTGGCCAATATGGTGAAACCCCATCTCTACTAATAATACAAAAATCAGCTGGGTGTGTTGGTGGGCACCTGTAATCTCAGCTACTCGGGAGGCTGAGGCAGGAGAATCGCTTGAACCTGGGAGGCGGAGGTTGTAGTGAGCTGAGATCGCACCACTGCACTTCAGCCTGGGGGATCGAGTGAGACTCCGTCTCAAAACAAAACCAAACAACTTTGGTAGCATCAGACAACTAATGCAACCAAGTATTGAAAAGCCAAGTGAGCAGTATTTTCTCTTCCTTAGGGCATTTTCTGAATCCCAACCTGAAGTCTACAGGACTAGCAGGAAGTGACAGCCTAGAACTTTCAGAACTATCATGGGAACTGATGAAAATGAGAGTTCAGGGTTTCTGAGACTTTCACGACTGAGGGGTGAGATCCTGGAGAAAAGGAACTAAAGAGACATTTTATTCCACTCTCCCCCTCATGGACAAAAAACTGACAAACACAGCATAAAATTGTGACTAAGGGAAAAAACATACATATATGCAGCATTTTTAGCAGGCTCATGATGCTAGAAAAACAAAATTATATTTCAGAAAGAACCAAGAAGTTGATGAAGCACTCATAGCCGCATACCAATTCAGACCCAAGCAGGAGTAAGTATAGACCCAAAACAAACAAGCTCATGTAGAAGCTTAAACCTAGCCTGAAATCATTTCACTTCCTGATTGAATAAAGGCATTTATATCTATTAACCAGAGTAAGTTTAAATCCTCTATAGAAGAACAGAGCATAATGCAGCACCTTACAACTTTTTATGTGAAATGTCTGGCAATGAAAAAATTATCATGTGCTCCAGGAGACCTGAGAAAGTAAATGGTCAAAATCCCAGGAGGAAAACTAAAACTGAAGAAAGAAACAGGCCTAAAGGTGACGCAGCTATTAAGGCAAAAACTTTAAAATAACTGTGATTACATGTTTAAGAAAATAAATGACAAGATAGAGAATTTCAACAGAATTTTGGAATCTATAAAAAAAACCAAAGAGAAATTCTAAGACAAAAATAATAGGAATGGTCAAAATTAAAACTCAATAGATGGTTTAACAGTATATTAACATAGCAGAGGAAAGGAGCCACATATTGGAAGAGAGCTTAGTAGAAAAACATACAGACTTAAATACAAAGAAAAAATGCTGAAAATTACAGAAATGAGGCTGTGGGGCATATGAAACTTGGTAAGTGGTTGAATATACTTACGCTTAGATTCCCGGAAGGAGAGAAAAGAGAGTGGGACAAGTAATGTTGGAAGAAATAATGGTTGAAAAATTTCTCAAACTAGTAAAAGACATTAAGCCACACACACATTCAAAAAGCTGTCTGGGTTCCTATCAGGACAAAACAAAGGATGCCACATGTTGGCATATCATAATAAAACTCCTGAAAGCTAAAGAAAAACTCAAAAGTAGTCAGAGAAAAAAGACATGTTACTGTCAAAGGTACAAAAAAAAAAAAAAAAGCCTAAAAGCTGTTCTTTCAGTAGAAATTATGGATCAAAAACACAAGGAAATGTGCTTTTTAACACATATTTCTAGGCTGGATATGGTGGCTTGTGCTTGTAATTCCAGCACTTCGGGAGGATGAGGCGGATGAATCACTTGAGGCCAGGAGTTAGAGACCAGCCTGGACAACATGGCGAAATCTCATCTCTCCTAAAATACACAAAAATTAGCCAGGCATGATGATGGAGACTTGTAATCCCAGCTATTAGGGAGGTTGAGGCAGGAGAATCGCTTGAACCCAGGAGGCGGAGGTTGCAGTGAACCCAGATCGTGCTACTGCTCTCCAGCCTGGGTAATAGAGCAAGACTCTGTCTCAAAAAAAAAAAAAAAAAAAAAATTGTATTATTATAAAACTGTGCTTATTAGGGCCATTGATATGATTACAAGGCTAGACCAAAAATAGACCAATGGAATGCAAGGAAACAAGCCCAGGCATACTGGCCACCTGATCTGGGATGAATGTGCTGCAGCAAAATTCTTGAGATATCATTTCACAAAAGACAGTATCCCAGTGTCCAGTAATTAAGTGAAAATTGCTCAACATCACTGGTTAACAGAAATGTATATTAGAACTATGAGATACCTACTCACATGGTTAAAATTAAGAGGTAAAAACTGGCAATGCTACGCATGGGTGAGAATGTGGAACAACTGGAATTTTCAGTCTGCCGAGGAGAGCATTGTTTGATACAACCACACTGGAAAATGTGCCACTAGGTATAAGGAAGAGGGAGGGCAAGGAGTGACAGTGAAGATGGCAAGGAGACTCGATCTGGTCCTGCTACTCAGTATTAAGAGCCAAGAGACTACCCCCTCATACACCAAGTACTGGGAGTAGGGAAAACAGCCCTCTCAATCTTTCTCCCCTGCTCAACTTGGAGTTTGATAAATCCCAGTAATTAATTAATCTTCCTAAGAAACACCTGATTTCCTGGGAATAACATTTTTCTTTTTTCTTTCTTCTTCTTCTTTTTTTTTTTTTTGAGATGGAATCTTGCTCTGTTGCCCAGGCTGGAGTACAACAAGTGTGATCTCAGCTCACTGCAACCTCCGCCTCCCAGGTTCAAGCGATTCTCCTGCCTCAGCCTCCTGAGTAGATAGGATTATTGGCACACACCACTACGCCCAGCTAGTTTTTGTATTTTTACTATAAATGGGGTTTCACCATGTTGACCTGGCTAGTCTCGAACTCCTGACTTCAGGTGATCCACTCGCCTTGACCTCGCAAAGTGCTGGGATTACATCACACAGAGTTTTTTTGAGAGATCTCTGTAAGTGTAGTGGAATGATAATAGCTCACTGCAGACTTGAACTCCTGGACTCAAGTGATCCTCCTGTCTCGGCCTCCCAAAGAGCTGGGATTGCAGGTGTGAGCCACCAAAACTGGTTATTTTTTTTTCTTGGTAGAGAGGGGGTCTTGCTATGTTGCCCAAGCTGGTCTCAAATTCCTGGCCTCAAGCAATCCTCCTGCTTTGCCCTCTGAAAGCACTGGGATTATAGGTGTGAGTCATCACAACTGGCTAATTTATTTTTGGTTTGTAGAGATGAGGGTCTTGTTATGTTGTCGAGGTTCGTCTCAAACTCCTGGTCTCAATCAATCTTACTGCCTTGGCCTCCGAAAGCACTAGGATTATAGGTGTGACCCACTACACCTGGCAACTCTTTTTATTTTTAGTTTTTCGTAGGGACAGGATCTCACTATGTTGCCCCAGGCCTCAAGCAATCTGCGTACCTCACCCTACTTTCCTTGAGAGCATGAGGCTGAATTTACTTGACATTGAAACAGTGGTTTATTGTAGCCAGTTCTAGTTGCTTTTAAATGCCAGGGTCCTTTTCCTCCATTCTACCTGTAGGCTCAGTTCTGGAACAATGAATGAGGAAACTGTCAGGCTCTCTTTGCTAGGCTACCTTCTGAAATTGGAACAGCCCTTCCTACCTTGTAACAGTCCTAGATGAGGATAAGTAAGGTAATGACTTCCATACTTAATACCCACCGTGAGGTCTTTGGCCCT
Source organism: Theropithecus gelada (assembly GCF_003255815.1). Taxonomy (NCBI): domain Eukaryota; kingdom Metazoa; phylum Chordata; class Mammalia; order Primates; family Cercopithecidae; genus Theropithecus; species Theropithecus gelada. The sequence continues at coordinate 6,868,619 of NC_037670.1, read as the reverse complement.
GATTCCTGTTTTTTTCTTTTCACCTGCTAAAATAGAAGCTCACCTCTAAATTCTGGCATGCTGAGCAAAATTCCTAACAATCTTGCTTAGTTTCTTCTAGCACATTTCATAGCCCCAGAATTGGACACTGTTTCTGTTATATCTAGCTATTATTATTATTATTATTATTATTATTATTATTATATTTTTAGGTGAAGTTTCACTCTTGTTGCCCAGGCTAGAGTAGAGTGACGTGGTCTCGGTTCACTACAACCCCTGACTCCTGGGTTTAAGTGATTCTCCTGCCTCAACCTCCCGAGTAGCTGGGATTACAGGCACCCGCCACCATGCCTGGCTAATTTTAGTATTTTTGATAGAGATGGGGTTTCACCACGTTGGCCAGGCTGGTCTTGATTTCCTGACCTCAGGTGATCCACCTGCCTGGGCCTCCCAAAGTGCTGGGATTGCAGAGTGAGCCACTGCACCTGGCCATATCTAGCTATTATTGATTGTTTTCTAAATAAACACTGAAAGATATTTCTGCACCACAGGTAGGCACTTCTAGAGCAGAAGACGAGGATAATTCCACCTAATATCTTATCAATACACTCAAATTAGATTCATCCACCCCACTCCCCAAATTTGGCCATCCTACATCAGGCTAAATCTCACTATTTCCCCAAGATTTTGCGCTCCCACTGTCCGGTTTAATAGCCTCACTCCATTCTTAGCCTCTTCCTTACAGGGTGCTTCTAGCCTGCGATACAACTCATGGAAAATCTGTGAAAAATTCATCAAGCCCGTTGTTGGAATTCATGTGTGCTTGTCTGGCAAGAAATTTAACATTTCAGAAGCTTTAGGGAAAATTGTGTCAGGACAGAGGATACTTAGGATAATGGATTTACAACATCTCTGTTCAGTGCAGCCTTCCTTCGTTACTAGATCTGTAAGTTGTTACTTAAAGATAAATTTTTCAGTTTGATTTAGTTTAAACATTGCCGCTGAGATTCATACACATTCCCAAAGGCCACGGCGCAATCAGTACAACTTAAATAAATTGGGCATGTTTGAATCGATAAATAAATGCATGTGTCTCCACCCACTCAAGCATCATGTGCGTGGAATATACCCTGGGAAAAGTCGTAAGAAAGGCTTCAGAATTACCACCAAGCAGCAGAAAATATACTTCTAGAGAAAATGTAAAGTGGTACACAGGAGCTACTGTGAGATGATGAGTCAGGCTTACATCAAAGATACTGGACAGAATCAGGTGTGGATGGTGGCTCATACCTGTAATCCCAGCACTTTGGGAGGCCAAGGTGGGTGGGTCGCTTGAGGCCAGGAGTTCAAGGCCAGCCTGGCTAACATAGTAAAACCCTGTCTCTACTAAAAACAAGAAGTAGCTGGGCATAGTGGTGTACGTCTGCAATCCCAGCTACTCGGGAGGCTGAGGCAGAAGAATTCCTTGAACCTGGGAGACAGAGGTTGCAGTGAGCCAAAATCACACTATTGCACTCTAGCCTGGGCAGTAGAGTGAGACCCTGTCTCAAAATAAAACAAGCAAACAGGTACAGGACAGGATGTTGTGCTGGGATGACATTGGAATACAATGAACAGGTTAATATTTTTTCTTTTTTTGAGACAGAGTTTTGCTCTTGTTGCCCCGGCTGGAGTGCAATGGCACGATCTCTGCTCACTGCAACCTCCGCCTCCCGGGTTCAAGCGATTCTCCTGCCTCAGCCTCCTGAGTAGCTGGGATGACAGACATACACCAGCACGCCCAGCTAATTTTCTATTTTTAGTAGAGATGGGGTTTCTCCATGTTGGTCAGTCTTGTCTCGAGTTCCCAATCTCAGGTGATCCGCCCACCTCGGCCTCCCAAAGTGCTGAGATTACAGACGTGAGCCACCGTGCCCGGCCTTAGCAGGCTACGTTTTATGAATCATGACTACCAGTCACAGTGGAATTTGCGCACGGTTAATTCCTCTGAAGAATTACAAATTAAGAAAATCATGAAGTCTTCTTTGTGTGTGTGTGTGTGTGTGTTTTGTTTTCACTATAAAGACTGTAGTGCATAGTGGTCATATGTAGCTGGGATGGAAATGGGAGCCACTGTCAGCTCTGTATCAAGCTGCCTGGGCTCAAATCTTGGTTCTAAAACATAATTGCCATGTGATTTTAGACAAGCTGCTTAACTTTCTCTGCATTGGACTCTTAGCCTGTAAAAACGGGAACAAGTAAATGAGAAGCGTGTTAGGAGCATATGAATATATGTAAGGCATTTAGGACATAATCAACATTTCGTGGCAACCAAATAAACGGTAGCCATTATTGTAATGCCGAGATCCCCAGATGTTTATTTTTGGAGATGCGGGAATAAAGATATCTATCTTCATGGAAATCTTAGAACTTCATTGCAAACAAAACAAAACAAAACAAAACAAAAAAACCCCTGAAATGCAAAATACAGAAGTGAGAAGAGAAAGTGATTATGGGCCACTTATGAAAACATTTTATGGCCTTCCCAAAACCAAGCAGAAAGTCCAGAATATGGTAAATTCTTAATACATTTTTAATTAATCCATCAATTATTTAGTATAAGGGCTAAACTGTGTTGTATTTAATTGAAGTAAAGGACATTTTGAAAATAAGACGGTCGGCCAGGCGCATTGGCTCACGCCTGTAATCTCAGCACTTTGGGAGGTCGAGGCAGGCAGACTGCCTGAGGTCAGGAGTTCGAGACCAGCCTGACTAACAGGGAGAAATCCCATCTCTACTAAAAATACAAAATTAGCTGGGTGTGGTGGTGCATGCCTTTAATCCTAGCTACTCAGGAGGCTGAGGCAGGAGAACTGCTTGAACCCAGGAGGCGGAGGTTGCGGTGAGCAGAGATGACGCCATTGCACTCCGGCTTGGGCAGTAAAAGCAAAACCCTGTCTCAAAAGAAAAACAAAAAACAAAAAACAAAAAAAAACAAAAAAACAAGACAAAACAAAAAACAGTCAAAGATGATTTCATGAATGAAGGTGGAATAGAACCAAATCTTGAAGGATTTAGTTACATTTGGATCAGCAGAAGGAGAGAAGGCCCTGAAGCATGTTGACAAATGGCTGGAAGGGTGGAATGAGCTCAGAACTTTCAGAAAACAGAGAAGAGACCAGCCTGGCTATAGACGAAGTGAGGCAGGGAGAGAAGAGACAGATTACTCAACAATGAATCATGTCAGCTGCCAATTTCCAAACCAATTTGTACACATAGAAACTATTTAATTTTTTTAATGCTAGATTTCAGTTTATAAAACAAATCTTATTTAAAAATCTTATCTAAAAAATGCTTATTTAAAGCTGCTTTTAAAATAACCAGCGGTTGACTCATAGCTGTAATCCCAGCTACTCGGGAGGCTGAGGCAGGAGGATAGTCTGAGCCCAGGAGTTCAAGACCAGCCTGGGCAAGATAGAAAGACCCCAATTCTTTCCCTCTTTCTTTCTTTCTTTCTTTCTTTCTTTCTTTCTTTCTTTCTTTCTTTCTTTCTTTCTTTCTTTCTTTCTTTCTTTCTTTCTTTCTTTCTTTCTCTTTCTCTCTTTCTTTCCTTCTTTCTTCTTTCCTTTCTTTCCTTCCCTTTTCTTTCTTTTTCTTTCTTTCTTTCCCTTCTTTCTTTTCTTTCTTTTTCTTTCTCTCTCTCTCCTTCCTTCCCTTCCTTCCTTCCTTCCTTCTCTTCTCTTCTTTTCTTTGATAGAGTTTTGCTCTTGTCATCCAGGCTGGAGTGCAGTGGTATGATCTCGGCTCACTGCAACCTCCTCCTCACAGGTTTCAGTGATTCTTCTGCCTCAGTCTCCTGAGTAGCTGGGATTACAGGTGCCCACCATCACACCCGGCTATTTTTTGTATTTTCAATACAGATGGATTTTGCCATGTTGCCCGGGCTGGTCTTGAACTCCTGACCTTAGATTATTCACCTGTCTCAGCCTCCTAAGGTGCTGGGATTACAGGTATGAGCCACCGCACCTGGTCCCCATTCCTTTAAAAAAATTAATGAAAGTAAATAAATAACCAGGTATTCTATTGTGCTCCCTTGGACATTCAAGACCAAACTCCCCCAAATAACTTATTTCCCCTTCTGCCACAACTATAAGATCCATTTTTCTACCCATGGGGGAATGCAGTAAAAAGGTGATTTGGAATTCTCTTCACATATTCAGAATCCTAGGTCACTCAGGCTTCTAGTGACATGTTTGAGTATTTACCCCCACTAAATGTTTAACTATTAGTTAAAATTAAATTTGATATCCAACTAATTTGAAAACACGCTGATGTAAAAATGTACATATGTTTATGGAAGCTTAATTCATGGTTGCCAAAAACTAGATGCAACTAAGACGTCCTTCCCTAAGGGAATGGATAAACAAATTGTGGAATACTAGTCAATAAAAACATTATTCAGGCCAGGCATGGTGGCTCATACCTGTAATCCCAGCACTGTGGGAGGCTGAGGCGGGTGGATCACCTGAGGTCAGGAGTTTGAGATCAACCTGGCCAACATGGCAAAACCCTGTCTCTACTAAAAATACAAAAATTTGCCAGGCATGGTGGCAGGCGCCTGTAATCCCAGGTACTCGGGAGGCTGAGGCAGGAGAATCGCTTGAACCTAAGAGGTGGAGGTTGCAGTGAGCCGAGATCGCACCACTGCACTCCAGCGTGGACAACAAGAGGGAAACTCTGTCTCAATAAAACAAAGCAAAACAAAATAAACAAAACTATTAAGCAACAAAAAGAAATATGTTATCAAGCCATGAGAAGATATGGATGATTCTGAAATGCACGTTGCTAAGTGAAAGAAGCCAGCACTGAAAAGACTTAGAGATACTATATTTTTTCCATTTATATGATGTTCTGGAAAAGGCAAAACTATGGAGATTGTACACAGATCACTGGTTGCCAGAGACTTAGGGGGAGGAAGGAGAGCTGAATGAGTAAAACGCATGCGATGTACTTTTGGGCAGAAACTATTCTGTTTGATACTGTAATGGTACATCCTTGACACGACACATTTATTAAAACCCATAGAATTTTACAACACAAAGAGTGAACCTTAATGTATGCAAACAGAAACAATCATTTAGAAGGTCAGGGGATCCCAGGATGGAATACAGAATATCATGAAAAAAAAAAAAAATCTAAGTGAATTGCAAATGTATTAAACAACCTCAGTAAAGAAGGTTGAAAGGAAAAACTGCTGACTCTAAAATTCTGGAAGGGAGCAGACACAACGCCTAGCCTACAGCACTTCTGTGTAGGTGGTTCTTACCTTCCCAGGGCTGCTGGATCAGGTGATCAGACCCATCCCCGGCACCGTGAGAAAAGCTGCTCCCCACACCCTCAGGAGGAGCCTTTGCCTTGTAAGTTAGCCATTTCCCCCAGGTGCCTCCAAGATCCTTTGCCTGCACGCTGGCCACATCGTACGTACCAGTTCAGAATGTTTGCCCAGACTACAGCTACTGGAAGCTGTGCCAAGATCCTGGAATAGCTCCCTTTGGGTCCTGCACTAGTTTAGGCGGGAAACCAAGGTCAAATTCAGCAGACGCACCCTCAGGCAGTGGTGGCCAAAGTACAGGTAGGTCAATAGACTGCCGTGCCCTTTCTAGACAGCATGTCATTTTATGCATTTAATTAGTAAGCTGAGGGCGGCGTAGAGACATGTTCTCACAGGCTGTCAACTCAACCACCCTGTTCTCTGCGCCAATTGTTTTGAACTGTATTTGAGATTTGTTTTAATCAGGTAGAGTAAGATAACAAACATGGAGACACTTGCCTTGAAAGAAGTTTGTTACTCACAGTCCAGAGAGGAGGGGGTACGGCACACCAGGGCCACATGAGGAGTGGCAGGGGCAGTCAAGAGGCTGGAGAAATTAGGGAAAAGCCTGGGTGAGAACCTTTATTTCTCTAATGATGGAAAGTCATTAGGTCAGCACGTCCATCCTCTATTGCGCAGAAAGCAAAACACAGATGTTGGGGATTTGTGGATGAAGGATTTGTTATGTGATTTCTGTGCATCTGCAATACACAGAGATGGTGGGAATGTGAACAGCTTTGACTGTTAGTTTGGTCTATGGCCTCAAGATGCCAAATAATCAACTATAGGATATGAAAAATAATTATTACAACATGATTCTGAAACAGAAAAACATTAGGTAAAAACTAGGAAGAGGTGGATAAAGTATGAAATTCGGTTAATGATAATGTGTCAGTACTGATTCATCAATTATAACAATACACCATATTAATGTAATACAGTCACATACTGCATTATGATGTTTAGGTCAATGGTGAACTGCATATACAATGGTGGTCCATCTATAAGATTGTACGAGTATAATGAGGCCGGGTGCCGTAGGTCACGCCTGCAATCCCAGCACTTTGGGAGGCTGAGGCGAGTGGATCACCTGAGGTCAGGAGTTTGAGACCAGCCTGGTCAACATGGTGAAACCCCATCTCTACTAAAAATACAAAAATTAGCCGGGTGTGGTGGCGTGCACCTATAATCCCAGCTACTCAGGAGGCTGAGGCACAAGAATCACTGGAACCCAGGAGGGGGAGGTTACAGTGAGCCAAGATCATGCCACTCCCTGGGCAATAGAGTGAGACTCCATCTTAAAAAAAAAAAAAAAAAGAGTATAATGAAGCTGAAAAAGTCCTATTTCTTAGTGAAATTGTAGCTGTTGTAGTAGTGCTATTACTTTATTATTTTATAAACTTAATGTAACCTTAGCCTACAGTGTTTATAACATCTACAGTAGAGTACAGTAATGTCCTAGACTTCACATTCAACCAATACTCACTCACTGCCTCACCCAGAACAATCTTCAGTCCTGCATGCTCCATTCATGGTAAATGTCTTATACAGGTATACTTTCTTATTATTTATTTATTTTTAGACAGTCTTGCTCTGTCTCCAGGCTGCAGTGTAGTGGCGGGATCTTGGCTCACTGCAACCTCTGTCTCCCAGGTTCAAGCGATTCTCCTACCCCGGCCTCCTGAGTAGCTGGGATTACAGGCGCCTGACACCATACCCAGTTAATTTTTGTATTTTTAGTAGAGTTGGGGTCTCACTCTGTTGCCCAGGCTGCTCTTGAACTCCTGACCTCAAGTGATCCACCCACCTCAGCCTCCCAAAGTGAGAGGGTGACAGGTGTGAGCCACTGTGGCAGGCCAGGTGTACCATTTAAAAAAAAAAATCATGTGGCTGGGCGCAGTGGCTCACGCCTGTAATCCCAGCACTTTGGGAGGCCGAGGTGGGCGGATCACGAGGTCAGGAGATCGAGACCATCCTGGCTAACACTGTGAAATCCTATCTCTACTAAAAATACAAAAAAATTAGCCGGGTGTTGTGATGGGCTCCTGTAGTCCCAGCTACTGGGGAGGCTGAGGCAGGAGAATGGAACTTGGGAAGCAGAGTTTGCAGTGAGCCGAGATCGCACTACTGCACTCCAGCCTGGGCTACACAGTGAGACTCTGTCTCAAAAAAAAAATCATGTATACAATATTTTTACTATTTCTTTTCTATGATTAGATAAGTTTAGATACACAAATAAATTTCTCATTGTGATGCAGTTATCTTCAATATTCAGTATAGTCGCATACTGTACAGGTTTGTAGCCTGGGAGTAGTAGGCTCTACCGTCTAGGTTTCTGTAAGTTCACTCTATGATGTCCACATATTGATGGAGTCCCCTACTGATACATTTCTCAGATCATATCTCTGTCCTTAATTGGCACATGACTACATGTTAAGAGTAGGGAAAACTGGGGCAGGCACAGTGGCTCACGCCTGTAATCCCAGCACTTTGGGAGGCCGAGGCGGGTGGATCATTTGAGGTCAGGAGCTCGAGACTAGCCTGGTCAACATGGTGAAACCCTGTCTCTACTAAAAATACAAAAATTAGCCAGACGTGGTGGCAGACACCTGTAATCCCAGCTTCTCAGGAGGCTGAGGCAGGAGAATCACTTGAACCCAGGAGATGGAGGTTGCAGTGAGCTGAGATCACACCATTGCACTCCAGTCTGGGTGACAAAGTGAGATTCTGTCTCAAAACAAACAAACCAAAGAGTAGGGGAAACTGGGTGTGGAGTATATGGGACTCTGCATTATCTTTGCAACTTTTCTGTAAATCTAAAACTGTTAAAAAAACTAAAGCTTCT